>NW_026125747.1:0-242563 GCF_943737965.1 Phodopus roborovskii
ATCATTGGATAGTGGCACTTTATACCAAATTCCAGTGACACAAAATGTTTCCTTGATTGGTAAAGCCTGGAAGATAGCACATGTGTACAGGCATGTGTTTGATCAAAAAAAAAAAAAAAAAAAAAAAAAAAAAAAAAAAAAGAAAGAAAGAAAAAAAAAAGAAAAATGTAATTGAAACTACACAAGAAAAAAATACTTTTAACTAAAAACATAAATTAGGATTAGGAGCTTTAGAGCTATATCAGAGGCAAAGAGTATATACTGCTATTGCCAAATACCTGTGTTCACTTCCCAGTATCCATGCCTGGTGGCCTATAACCTCCTATAACTCCAACTCCATGTAATCCAGTGCTCTTTTATGGCTTCTGCAAGCAGTCACATGCATTGCATACATTCATACAGACACAATTCACATAATGAAAGCAAATATATGTATTAAAATGTAATTAAAGAATAAACTCAACAAGGTATTACGGGAAAATCATGCCAGATTTGGAAGGATAATGGGAATAAAACCATTTCCAGGGCCCAGTCTAGAGGACCTGAGTAAAATATCTGAGATTCATGGTGGAGAGAATAGGCACCAAAAGTTGTTTTCTGGTCTCTACACACACACACACACACACACACACACACACACACACACACACACACACACACACACACTGGGAATGTGAATACATCCAAAGACTTGACTGATGCTTATTACACTGGGCATTTTGTGGAGAAATGGATAACCAGTCAGGAAAGGAAAAAAAAAATCCCAATATTATTGTGCATGACAGACACAATGCAAACATGTTTTCACTAGTAAAAAAATGCAAAAGAATTTCTTAGGGTAAGGCTTGAAGAGTAGAAAGAAAATTAAGACACAAGACATATTTTATTTATCATTTGGAGGGATAAATAAAAACATATTTGCTGGAGTGGTCTTTTGTGTGCTTTTCCAGAATTTGTTTCACTGTGAATCCCAGGCTGTCCTGGAGATTATTTTGTAGACCCAACTACATTCAAACAGAAAGAATTCCCTCTGCCTCCTGAATGTTGAGATTAAAAGGCCTTTGTCACACACTTACAGCTAGTGTCCTTTATAACATTTTTATAACATTAATGTTCTATAATTAACAAGGGAAATAGCACCCAGTAAACCATGTGCTACCTAATAGTAATAATTGATTTATTGGATTCACCCTCATCTTAGGCAACCTGGCCCTGTTCCTACTCCCAAAGACTCCTCTTCCTGCCTTGGTGGTTTCTCCTCAGCACCTGACTGTCACTCCACACATGTCCTCTCCAGGGCCTGTTTCTTCTTAGGGAACCTTTCCAGATCACAGGCCTCTCTAATGCTCAAGTCTTTCCATGCCCTGGAGTCGATCTTCTCTGCTTTCCACAGATAACCTTCACTTCCCTCCTGGATCTGTTTTTCAGAGATGATCACTCTACACTGACATCTCAAAATCTGTCAAAGTTGGAAGGCTAAGCCTTGCATTCATTAAGTGACTCCATAAGACAGTGCATGCAAAGGCCATGAGGAGCTGGGCCAATGGAACCCCCATGTCCCCAGTTGAAAGGGCCCCAACTGCAGAGCCTGGTTCTAAACTTCTTCCCTCCTCTTTATTAGCAAGCAACTACTGCCAATTTTCTCTCTCTTTCTATTTCTGCCCCCAAATGTTTGACATCTACCACTGCCTTCAGTCCCTTTCCCAATAAACTCCTGTAGGTTTGTTGAGTTTGTTGGATCCAGTATCATCACTCAATGCTGCAGCAAAGAATGATATTAACAATTAATAATAATAACAATAATAATAATAATCTGTAGAAGAACTAACTGTAAGTAGTGAATCTCTTTGGCTAGCAACATTGTTCAGGTTAGGAGAATTTCTTCCTCTTTCAGAGGACTGGACTTCTATTTCTAACACCCAAACCTGGTGTCTCAAAACCACCAGAAAAGAAAGCTCCTGGTGATGATGATTTCTCCTTATCTCCATGGACACTTGGATGTGTATGTACATATGTGTACATAATTCAGGGTAGCACACACACACACGCACACACACATAGGGTTTCTCTTTGTATCCTTGATGTTCTTCAACTCAGAGATCTACCCGCTTCTATATCCAGAGTGCTGAGTTTACAGTCTTGAAACATCATTGCTTGGCTAAATTTCTCTCTCTCTCTCTCTCTCTCTCTCTCTCTCTCTCTGTTGTTTTATTTTTTTTGTTCAATTCTTTGTTTTTGTTTTATTTTGTGTTGTTTTAGGTTTTTGATATAGGGTTTTGCTGTGGCTTTGCAACGTGTCCAGAAATTCCTGTGAAGACCAGGCTGGCTTGAAACTGACAGAAATCCAACTGTCTCTACCTCCCAAGTACTGGGATTCAAGGTGAGTGGCATCGACGCCTAGCTGTTAAATTCTTTTTTTTTTTTCAATTCATTTGCTTTTCTGATGATTGAAAAGGAATTTGCCAATTAAGTACCTTCAATAAAGTTTCAGCAGGAAAGTGGTAAGTATCTTTGTCTAGACTGAAGGTCATTGCCACACTTCCTCTGTGATGCCTAGTTTAAAAGCTTGGCCATCTGTGGGGTCTCATAGATCCAGCTTGAACTTCCTGTAACTCCAGGACTCAGAAAGCTAATGTGGGGAGACAGCCAGAGTTTGAGGCCAGTCTAAGCAACATAGAAAGACTCTGTCTCAAAAAAAGAAAAAAAAAAAAAAAAAAACTAAAATCAAAAACCAAAACCAAAATACATGACACACACTTGCAGTTTGAAAAATGTAAAGTATGGTCTTTTTATTTATTTTTTTCACAAAAGAAATGTTATTTTGATGGCAAAAACAAAATAATAATAAATCTGAATGGATGTGACCCCTAAACTTTAGAAGTTAAAAGCAGGACTGCTGGAAGGCACTGAAGTAACCGAACCTCTCCTTCTTTGGTAAATAGCCATCCCTGCACACCAAAACCATAATGGAGCTAACTACACAGAATTTTATTCATAATGCTGCCAGATCAAAATCCTTTCCTCAGAAACAGCCCACATGGAGAAGTATTCATAGGCCACAACGTGGTCAGGGAAGCTGCTGGACCACCAGGGACCTAACTGAATACTGAATATGGCAGCACATTCCAGTCCAGCCTCCTGCTGGAGGGCCTGACAAAAAGAATTTCATTACTCCCCATCCCACCCTCCCACATTCCCTCACTCACCGTGCTTCAGATTCTCTGTTGATCCATGCTCCTCCCAGAATTCCCCACAGCACCACTCATAGAGCAGCAATCAATCCTCTGGCTCCTGTTCTGATACAAAACCAAGCCTGCAGCATGGCTCCAGGAAGTCTCCTCCAGACCTCAGACTAGAGGGTTGGCTCAATGTCCCTGATTGGCTAGTGAGACTTGAGTGACAAGAGCAGTTCCCCAAGGGTTAGACTGTTCTTAAGACACAGCAAGTCCAGCACCTTCTTTGGCCCTGGTTTCTACTCCAGACCTAGAAATTTTAGAGATCTGCACAAACAGGAACTTATTTTTTGTTTTGTTTTGTTTTGTTTTGAGAGAGAACTTCCTGTGTGGCGCCTGTTCTCCTAGAACTTGCTCATTAAACTGAGCTGGTCAATTCCTTCCTAATTATTATTATTAATCTTGTTGTTGTTGCATTCTAGTAGATTTTTCTCATTACTTGTTTAATATTAATTAATTATTTGATTATTTGATTAATTCATTCATTTCTTTTGGTGTTTGAAACAGAGTTTCCCTGTGTGGCGTGCTGTCCTGGAACTTACTCTGTAGACCAGAGTCTACTCAAAGAAATCTACTTGCCTCTACTTCCTGAGTGCTGGAATCAAAGACAACACCCAACACAACGTAGTCAGACACAAATTTCAATGTCGCTTACCCATGTCACCAATAAACAGTCCAGCTCACTTCCTGCAGTGCACAGGTTCTATCTCTCTTTCGTCCTCCTAACAATGTGCAGAGCTTGCTCAGACCATTACACAATACAGACTGAAATGATTCTCTTATTAAATGGATGGAAGGCATCCCAGAATATTAAAGGTATAGAGAATTTTTTTAGGACACAAGTGATGTTTGTTCTGTGCTGTCTTATTGAGGTCTGGAGACCTGAGTGGACTTTTACCTGGTTATCACAGGCCTCTCGGATAACCATGAGAGAAAGGCAGAAGCCATATTACAAACAAGATGATATATCTTTTCCTCACAGAAGCCAGTGATATAGGTCTATTGTATTGGAGTTTTATTCCTGATATTTGAGTCAAATTCTTGACATATGAAGAATAATAAAAAGTGTCATCTGCAAGGTAAGCTGAATACTCAAAGACAATGGTGCTGGGAAAAACACCTTTATCTATGAGTATTAGGCTGAACCAGCACAGGTTCCTCAGTAGGAAGATGAGGAAACAGCTGCATTATTCAATGTTCTCTGTTTGAACAGGATTGGTAGAACATATCTCTCTGTGTCTGTAGAAAGTGGGTTTATTGGAATGTCTCACAGGCTGTGGGCTAGCTAGTATATCAGTTATGATGACCAATGGAAATTTGAAGAATTTGGTATGTGTTTGTTTTATGGGTGTGGGTGTCTCAGCTGGTCTTCAGTACTCATGAGTATGTCAAAGAAATAGGCTTTAAAGCTATAAAGTGATAAACTCAGCAGGATCCATATGCCATTAAATTTGTGGGGTCCATAAAGGTTTTCTCCTTTATGGTGGTGTTGTGGTATTTTGTTTTGCTTTAGCAAATAAAGCCTGCGAGGTGGTGGTGGCATATGCCTTTAATTCCAGTGCTTGAGAGGCAGAAGCTGGAAAATCTCCGTGTGTTTGATTGAGTTAGAAATGTGCACAGGGAAACCCTGTCTGAAAATAACACCAAACAAAAAGAATACACAAATCTAAACAAATGAACAAACAACAACAACAAAAAACTTGCTTTAAGAAGAGAGTGTGGAGCTAGGCTGTAGTTAGCCATAAAGGACAGGCCATGGTGGAGGACACCTTTAATCCCAGCATTTGGGAGACATAATGAGGTGGTATCTGTAATTTCATGGTCACCCCAAACTACAACAGATTGACCCAGTCTAAAAGAGAAAGAGAGACAGGTGGTGGCTCATTCCTTTATCCCTGTACTTGGGAGGTAGATATAGCTGGGAGGAGAAATATAAAGTGGAAGAAGACAGAAGTTTGTTACATTCTAATGGAAGACTCGTAGGATCAGAATTGCCCACCCCTTGGGTCTGAGGATTCAGTAGAAGTAAGACCTAGGGGTGGGCCTCTCTGCTTCTCTGATTTTTCATCATTAATCACTTATCTGAATTCAGGTTTTAACTATTAAGTCCAAGTACAATTAGCTTTACAATTTCCAGTGTAGTGTGTCAAAGCTAAATTGTGGTGTCAATACTAGAATTGATGGAAATAGAATTGGTGTAATAAATATTTATCAATTTTACAAGTTTATTACTATCTATTATATTATTGAGCATGAGAGAAAATGGTTTGTATGAGTATACATGTTATGGGATGTAATTAATTATGTGAAGTCATGTGTCAGTATCTGACCTCTGTTCATCCCCCAAAAGATGTACTGAGTCTCTTGCCAAGATACACAACATGTTTTATCTGATGAGCCAAACACTTCCACAGATTAGCAATAAAACAAAAATAAAGAACTAAATAATGGTCTTTTGGAGCATGAAGCATCAGAATTAAGACCCTATACATGGTAAGTTTGCAACATGAAATGAATACAACCCTATGACAATGAACAACAATTTATAACAACATGCTGATTACAAAGACACATTAACCATTATTTTTGGAAATACTCGGAAAGTTCAATGTAATTATGAAAACATCTATGATAGCATCCCATCACTCACCATGTTGTGGCTTCTGTACTCAACCATGCTCCAATCACAATTTACTACAGTAGCACTCCCACAAAAGCAATCAGTCCACGGGCACTAGTTCTGCTTAAAACCAAACCTGCATCAAGAACAAAAGCCTACAGTATTGATATAGGAAGTGTCCTGAAATGCCTGTGACTTGCACGTTGCCCTTATGTTGCTGATTGGCTAGTAAGGCTTGATCAACAAGATCACTTCCTTAAGGGTTAAAATGTGCTTAAAGACACACCACAGGTACCTTGGGTCTGGCTTCTACTCAAGATCCAGACCTTATAGACAACTGTAGAGACACAAATCTCAATGTCACTTACCCCTGTCTAAAATAGACAACCCACTCTCTTCAAGCAGTGTGAAAGATCATCCCCTCCTTCCTCAAAAAATGTACAGATGTTGCAGATAAAATTACAAAATGCAGATGGGAATGAATATTTTAGTCAACAGAGGGAAGGGTGCCTAGAATATTAAAAACTTGAGAGAGATTTTAGGGCATATGGCAAAAAAAGAAGATGTTTGTTCTGGACTTTTTGCTGAGGTCAAGGAAACTGGGTGTACATTTTATCTAGTGGTCACAGACAATTTAGAAACCATGAGAGAAGGGAAGGAACAATATCAGAAAGAAGATAATATAACTTTCTCCTGTCAGATGCGTGGGTGATAGCTCCAATGCATTGGCAGTTTTATTCCTGAAATTCTTGAAAAATGAATAATAATAAAAACTGTTGTCTTCAGGGTAATTTGAATACTCTGAGAGAATTGGGCTGGGAAGCTTGCTTCTACAAGCACTGTGGTGACCGAGCAGAGCTTCCTCAGGGTACAGTGAGGAAATAGCCGCATTATTCAGTGTTCTCTTCTTGAACAAGACTGTTGTCAGGTTTCTAAATCAGTGGATCCATCATACATCCTTGAGATTGCAGAAAGACTTTTTTTTCTTGTTTGAGATCTGGTTCCTGTTTTCCTTACTTTTTTTTCCCTGCTTTTCTGAAGTCCCAGTGACAACCATGAAATAAGTGGTTTCAGTACATCTGACATCAGTGGGAAACTACAGAACATCTCATTTTCTGTGCCAAAATCTCTCTCATTAGTAGTTATGACAGGGAATAATCACATCATATGATTGTGTAGTGGCCTGTGAAAGCTAGAGAGCCACCTTGTTTTCAGGAGAAAGGAGTGGGTGCAGGAAGAGAGCAGTATTTGCTATTGGAGTCAAAGCCAGTGCAGTAGAAATGTGTATCTCTGCTGACCTACAAATGGTTTTTGTCTGGGTTGGAAGTCCAGGTCAGGAATCATTGCGCTGTGTCTTTAAGAAGGTGATCTTATTACTCAGTCATCACTAGCCAACCAGACCCTCCTAAAGATCTGTCAATAATAAAAGGTACAGGGGCCTTCTTATTACCAGATTCAGGCTTTTTTCTAAAGGAGAGCTGGCACCTTTTTTTGTGTGTGCTGTTTTTCGATTATTGCTGCAGTAAGTTCAATGGAGAGCTTGGGAGAGCTCAGTAATCACATTGTGAGTGAGGGGTCGCTGTCCCCAGGATGGAGGAGTGCATTGAGTAGTATATGAATCATGTGTTGGGTCCTCCCAACATCTGAGTGGGAACATGAAGACAGATTTTCCTTCCTGTGGGTTTTCATGAGATACGTGAATCTCCCTGGAATCAATGATATGACTCTGAGTAAAACTTTGTGGGTTGAATCTCTTCAGAGTATTGGGAGCAGGGAGCCCTGTGTAAAAAGATCTTATTAGTCAACTTCAATGAACTTTTTTTGCATCCTTGGAATGACTAAAGTTCTTGGAGACATTTAACAATTTATATTTTACTTTATGTGATGTGATGGAAAAATTAAAATTTAGGGTTAATGGCAGAAGGAAAAACTACAAAGAACAAGAATCTCTTCTAGTGGATAACTTCCTGATTTCAGAGTACAGACCCCACATGTTATTTTCATGAGATACAGGAAAAAGAAAAAGAAAACCTTGCAGGCTAATGAATCTTGATGCCCTTGCAAGCAAACTTTGTACTCTATGAAATGCTGTAACCTTGAAAACCCTATGAGCTGAGACTAGTGGTGTCATGCCTCCATTTCACTTTTGTTGCTAGGTAGCTTAGCCTTCCAATAGAGTGAACTCCCAGACTGTTTTCTTCTTCCCAATTAAATCCTTTTGCTTTCACATTTGGGAATAACTTCATTGGACTTGAGGAAATCCAGGAGGTACAAAGTTTGTGGGCTCATCTCAGATTTCCTCCAACCACCCAGGACCTTTAACCCTGAAAGACTAAAATAGAGAAAGTAAAGACAACAAAAACCGAAGGAATGCTGGAAATAGAAAAACTGCGCAAATAATTGTGAACTACAGACACAAAATGACCAACAGAAAAAAAGAGAGAATCTCAGGCATGGAAGATAAACTAGAGGAAATAGATTCAACTACCAAAGAAAATCATAAATCCAACAAATCCTTAACACAAAACATCCAAGAAATCTGGGACACCATGAAAAGGCCAAACCTAGGAATAATTGGCAGCGAGGAAGGTGAGGAAGACCAGCTCAAAGGTGTCAAAAACATACTAAACAAAATCATCGAGGACAACTTTCCCAATCTGAAGAAGGACACGAACATGAAAGTACAAGAAGTATACTGAACACCAATTAGGCTGGACCAAAGTTAAAAAAAAACCCTAGAAATATAATAAGGAAAACACCTAAAGCACAGAATAAAGAATACTAAGTGCAGCAAAGGAGAAAGGACAGGTAACATATAAAGGCAAACTGATCAAAATTACAACTGACTTTTCCATGGAATCCCTCAAGGCCAAAAATGTCCTGGATAGATGTTCTACAAATACTAAGAATCCACAGATGCTAGGACAGGCTACTATACCCAGCAAAACACTCAATCATTATAGATGGAGAAAACAAGATATTTAATGACAAAGACAGATTTTTTTCCAATACTTACCTACAAATCCAGCACTACAGAAAGATTTGGAAGGAAAACTCCAACCCACGGATGTTAACTATGCACACAAAATGTAGGAAAAAGATAATCTCCCTATACAAGAAACCAAGGGTAATGGAGGTCAAATATATTCACAATAGCACTGCCACAATCAAATCTAAAACAAACAAGCATCACTAATCAATGGCCTTTACTCACCCCCAATATTAATGGTCTTAACTCACCTATAAAAAGACACAGGCTAACATAATGGATACGAAGAAAGAATGCATCCTTCTGCTACATACAAGAAACACATCTAAGTTTCAAAGGTAGACATTACTTCAGGGTAAAATGTTGGGGAATATCTTCCAATCCAATGTCCACAAAAAGCAAGCAGGCATGGCTATCCTAAAATCTAACAAGTTAGACTTCAAACCAAAATTAATCAAAAGAGATAAAGATGCTCATTCAGTATTCATTGCAGGAGAATTCCTTCAACACAAAGTCTCAATTCTGAAAATTTATGCCCGTAATACAAAGGAACCCAGAGTAAACCAACTGCCAACATCAGACTGAAAGGAGAGAACCTTAAGGTGATTCTTCTAAAATCACGAACAAGACAAGGCTGCCCTCTCTCTCAATATCTCTTCAATATTGTACATGAAGTTCTAGCTAAAGCTATAAGACAAGAAAAGAAGATAAAAAGGGATCCATATTTGAAAGGAAGAAGTCAAACTATCACTATTTGAAGATGACATGATAGCTTAATAAGCATCCCAATAAACTCTACCAAGGAACACCAATAGCTGATAATTACCTTCAGCAAACTAGCAGGGTACAAGATAAACTCAAAATAATCTGTAGCCCTACTTTTTTCAGACAACAATGAGATTGAGAAAGAAATCAGAGAAACATAACAATTTACAATAGCCAGAAAGAACATAAAGTATCTTGGAGGAACACTTCCCAAACAAATGAAAGTCCTATATAATAAAAATCTGTGGCTCTAAAGAAAGAAATTAAAGAAGATACCAGAATATGGAAAGATCTCTCATGTTCTTGAATAGGTAGGATAAATATAGTAAAAATGGCAATCTTGCCAAAAAGCAAACTAGAGATGCAATGCAATCTCCATTAAAAACCCACCACAATTCATCACTGACCTTGAAAGGATAATAATCAACTTTTTATGGAAAAACAAAAGACCCAGCATAGCCAAAACAAACCTGTAAAATAAAAGAACTTGAAAGGCATCACCATCTGTGACTTTAAGATCTACTACAGAGCTATACTCCTGAAAACAGCCTGAAATTGCAACAAAACCAAACCAAACCAAAACAAAACAAAACAACAACAACAAAAAAATAAAACAGGTAGAACATGGAATGGATTTCAAAAACCTGATACAAACCCACATAGGTATGAACACCTGATTTTCTACAAAACATATAAAACAATACAATGGGATGAGGAAATCATCTTCAACAAATGGTGCTGGCCCATTTGGATGAATGTGTTTAGAAGAGTGCAGATAGACCCAAGTCTGTAGCCATACACAAAATTATGGTCCAAATGGATCAAAGACCTCAACATCAATCCAACCACACTGAAACTCTTAGAGGAGAACTTAGGAGGTGCCCTTGAACAAATTGGTATAGGAGACCACTTCCTGAACGTAACTCCAGGGGCACAGAAACTGAGAGAAACAATAAATGGGACCTCTTCAAACTTAGAAGGTTCTGTAAGGCAAAGGACACAGTGGAAAGACAAAATGGCAGCCCACAGACTGGGAAAAGATTTTATGTAAGGAATAAGGTTTTTCCGCCTGCCACGGGTCTGATACTGCCATCATGCCAGCCCCAATTAACACAGAGACTCTATATTTGACATAATGCTATTGGCCTGGTACTAGTTTCTTATCTGCTATCTCTGTCTTAAGTATTAACCCATTTCTGCTGATCTATGTATGTTCATGTGGTCTTCTTACTGAGGAGCATACCGGTATTCTGCTTTCTCCAGACTCTCCATGCTGACTCCTCCTTCCAACTTCCTCTTCCCTCCTTGTCTCTTAGTCCCTCCTATCTTCCTTTCCTATTGCCCAACATTTACAGAAGGGCAACTCACAACAATTTTCACCAATACTACATAAGATAATGAGCTGATCTCCAAAATATTCAAACAACTCAAAAACCTAATCAACAAAACACCAAACAACCCCATTAAAAAATGGGGTACAGACCAGCAGAGGAACTAGGATACAAGGGGTATAATAAGAGATTCATATAAACTCCCTCACATAACCAGGAAGGGACAAGTCCCCCAGAGCTCAGGGGAAGTTTGGGGTGGCAGCGAATGGAGAGAGTAGTAGGAGAAAACGAGGGGGAGGAAAGGAAAACATGTGCAACCAGGAAGATTGAGACTGATTAGGAATAGAAGACAGGAAAGAGAGACACAAAGAGAGAGAGAGAGAACATAAAAGAGGGAGCCAATATTGGTTTGAAGATAAAATTGAACTCAAAGAAAGGTCTAGAGAACTACAAGACTTCTCCCAACTAACAATTTGAGCTTCCGTGGAAAGGCTACCATAAATGCCCTTCCCGGAGAGTGAGATCAACCACTAACTTATCCATGGAGACCTCAATTAATGCCTGTTGGAAACAGGAGCAAATACCCATACATAAACACTAAGTCAAAGTAGAACACAGATGCATGTTGAGAGGACAAGACCAGGTGACAGAAACACATAGAGACAGCTTACTTGAACAAGGAGTAGCTAACAGACCACCAGACTGATAGCTGGGAAGCCAGCATGGGACTGAATCCGGCCCCCCCTGAATATGGGTCTCAGCCAGAAGGACTGAGCAGTCTAAGGAACCTCAGACAGTGGAGCCAGGATGTATCCCTGGTACACAAAAGGACTTTGTGAACACATTCCCCATGGAGGAATAACTGCCTTAAACTAGAGACAGGAGAGACGCCCTAGTCCCTGCTTCACATGACCTGTCAGATCTACAGGACCCCAATTGGATGTCATTCCCCTACACATGGAATTGGGGTGGGGGGGATGGGAGGGGAGGGTGGTTAGAGTGCATGTGAGAGGGCAGAGTGAGTAAAAGGGAGGGAAGGGGGAGGGGAAAGGAAGGGAGGGAGGGAGGGGGAGAGGGAACTGTGATCGACATGTAAAATAATAAATTAAATTTAAAAAAATGCTTTGACTCCAAAACGAAGTTCAAGGACATGTTACTGGGGGAAAAGGATTTCTATTATTGTTTCCACAGAAAATGAAAAGATGTGGATTCCTTCCAGACTAATGTGGTTTGATCAAGCCAGACCACATGATAGAGAATACCAGGTGATCCTACATTCAAAACAGGTGGACAAAGCAGCCTCACAGACTACAGGCAGGATTTTTGCACCTTCATAGAATCCCCCATGACAGCGCCTCTTACCAGCAGGAAGTAGTTTGGAAAGAACGACACCCAAATCCCCAAATATTGTCTATAAATGCTTGTTATTATTTAAATGGACTTGGTTATACAAAATGAAAAAAAAAAAAAAAGAATAGAAGCGTTCATTGAAAACAAAACTTTATAAAATCAAAAATAAAAATGGGGTACAGAACAGAAGAAGTAATTCTCAATAGAGGAAACCAAAAAAGCTGAAAAACACTTAAGAAAATGTTCAACATCTTTAGCTATCAGGGAAATGCAAATCAAAACAACTTTGAGATACCATCTTACTCCTGCCAGGATGGCTAAAATTAGAACCACCAAATGACAATTTATAACAAAGAAGATGTGGAGAAAGGGAACATTCCTCCACTGCTGGTGGGAGTGCAAACTCGTACACCCATTTTGGAGATAAGTATGTTGTTTCCTCAGGATAATGGGAATTAGTTTATCACGCGACCCAGCAATCCCCCCTTAGACATATACCCAAATGATCCATATCCCGGCAACAAACACATCTGCACAACTATGTTGATAGCAGCATTATTTGTAATAGCAAAAAATTGGAAACAACCTAGATGATAATCAATTGATATGGCACAACTACACAATGGAATGCTACTCTGCAGAAAAAAAAATAATCGAATCTTGAAATTCGCAGGCAAGTGAATGGCTCTTGAAACAACAATCCTGAATGAGGTAGCCCAGTCACAAAAACAGGAACATAGGATGTACATGCTCATATATGGGTTTTAGACCTAGAGCAAAGGATCACCAGCCTATAATTCACACCACCAGAGAAATTAGGATACAAGGTGTATTCTAAGAGATTCATATAAAGTCGTTCAAAGAAGGTTGACTGGACAAGTCCCCCAGAGCACATGGGAGGTGGGGGGGGTCAATGAATGTAGAGAGAACTAGGAGAAAGGGAAGGGAAGGAGAGGAAAATAATTGCGACTAGGAAGATTGAGTCAGGGTTGGAATATAAGACAGAAGAGAGAGAGAGAGAGAGAGAGAGAGAGAGAGAGAGAGAGATTGAGAGTGAGTGAAAGAGAGAGACGGAGACAGAAAAAGAGAGAGAGAGAGAGAGAGAGAGAGAGAGAGAGAAAGAGGGAGCCAGTATAGGTTTTAGGAGAAAAGTGAATCTAAACAAAGGTCTAGAGACCTACAAGACTGTTGCCAACTAACAATTTGAGCAACTGTGAAAAGGCTACCATAAATACCCTCCTGGATAGTGAGATCAACAACTAACTTATTCACCATCATAGAGCCCTTCTATAGTGCTGTTGGAAACAGAAACAAACACCCAAACCTAAACACTGAGTTTAACGAGAATCCAGATGCAGATGGACAGAACAAGACCAGGTTGTAGAAACACACAGAGACAGCTGACCTGAACAAGGAGCAAATAACAGGAACCCAGACTGATAGCTTGGAATCCAGCATGGTACTGACTCAGTCTTCTCTAAATATGGGTCTCAGCCAGAATGACTGAGCAGTCCTAGGGACTGCAGACAGTGGAACCAGGATGTGTTCCTCATGCACAAAAGGTCATTGCACACACATCGCCCATGGAGGGTACTCACTTAACCTAGAAACAGGAGAGAAGCCCTACTCCCTACTTCAAATGACTTGACAGATCTACATGAATACACCTGGATGGCATTGTCATACATGTGGAATTGGGTTGGGAGTTGGGAGCAGAGGGTGGTAACTGTGCATGTGAGGGGGAATAGCGTGTAAATGGGTGGGTGGGAGGGAGGGAGAGGGAAATGGGATCGGCATGTGAAATAAAAAATAAATAAGTAAATTAAAAAATAAAATAAAATAAATACTCCCAGGCCAGAATCTTACAAGCTGCTGGTAATACAGAACACCAGTGTAAACAGCACAAGGCTCCTCCTGGTACAGAAGTCCTAAGCCATGCTCATCCAGGATCCATGCTGGGTTTCTGAAGGCCTAGGTGCATTGGTCCACCTGGTGGGTAGTCAGAGAGGAGAGGGGTTCTGAATCCCTGGGGGCTAATGACAGAACCAGCCCCTAGCCCAGCCCTCCTCTCCTCAGGTGGCAGTGAATGTGACCACAGGGAAAGGGGTGAGGGTGAGAGTGGGGAGGAGGAGGATTAGGGGTGTTGGGGAGAACAACTTTGATAAAGATTTTTGTGTCAACTAAAAAAATAAAAATAACAAAATATATGGTAATTAGAAGGGATGGCTATGTGCAGACTTGTTACAATCAGTCTGAAGCAAAGAAGACAGAATAAGATAACAGTGGTCTAGTAGACAAGTCAAGTGGCCTGCAGTTTTATAGGTCAACGCAACTCATCAAAGCAGAACAGAGAACATCAGAAGCAACTTCAGGTGTTATGAGTATGATTCAATTTCTCTGGGCAATAAAAGTAGAACAGGAAAAAGGATTGGCAAGATCCAGAAGAGTAGAAAAGAGATATAAATAAAATTATAATACTGAAAGATAACATAAAAGAAGATCTGGTGTAACCCACAAAATCCATAAAAGGGACCAACAGTTAAGAGAGAAGAGGGTGCAGAGAGGCTAAGGGGAAAGCACCAATGTAAGAAGGTAGAGTCAGGAATTAAATAAATAAATAATTAAGATTTCACTTCAGGCATGCATATCTGGGTAAGAGTCACTGATAAGAAAAAAGAAAAAGAGAAAAGAAGAGACATTTCTATGTTAGGAATGTCTGAGAAAATCGAGAGAGACTAAAGGTAATGTAAAAAGTTATGGAGGTTCAAAGAAAAGTCGTCAAATGTCGAGAAAGATGTAAACTGTTTACTTGGGCTCTCATATCTACAAATATAAATTTAAGATTAGTAGTATGAGTTAAAATTTTTGACCATACCAGGTTAATGGTTTAAAAGTTCTGTTTAGTTCTCTCAAGAAAAATATATGTACTTGCTAAAAAGTTCTATCAGTGTTTCTTGTTAGAAACTGGTTTGTTGCAAGAATAGAGCTAAAACAAAAATGGTTTAAACATTTTTGCTGTCTAATGATAACAGCCCCCAGCTCAAAATTTACCTCTGAGCACTGGTCATTAAATTCAGATTATCAGAAAATCAGATGTCCTTTTAATGTAGATGACATTAATTCTGTTTTATGTCGAAAGCTGTTAAAAATTGAAACTAGTTAAAAAGTTACAATTATTAACACTGGAAATTAACATAAACTTAACAGGCACCAAGGTGACAATGGGTTTAAAGACATAAAGGATGCTAAAATTATTTGATATTATAAGAAGTCAGTACAGGATGTTTAATTGTTTTATCAAACAGTTTTTTATATGTTTAAATTCAGAAGGTTGCATTATATTTGTGCTTTATTACATTATTAATATTTGTACTTAAATTAAAGGGCTAAAATTTAAGATCATAGCCATAAACTGTATATACTAACCAAAAGTTGAGAAGCTCATTTTTTAATGATACAGATGGCAATCCATCCTTGTTTTTGCTAAATTTGGTAAGCATAAGTTATTTAGATAAACTGAATCACATAGCTGTTTTATGTTTTCCAAAAAGGAGTTTCAAATTAAAATCAGTATTTTTAAAGCTAAACTGACAATGCATAGTTCTAGTTTTATAAAATGTGGTAACTATTATAAAATGTTAAGAAACAGAAGTTACCAACCATCCTTATTGATTAACTTTTGGTTATAGTCAAACTAATATTAATGATTAATAACAGGAATAAACCTCACTCTCTCTCCTATACATATTCTAAAAGTTTAAGCTTAAATCGAGTAAGTGAAAACCAAGTTGTCTATTAAGATCTACCTAGAAAGACTTCTAATACTACAGAGATCTGTATAATAAGACATTTAAATATTAACTAAAAAAGTGTAATAATATCAGACAAAGAATCACAGAACCTAACAATGACCAAAGAAAGGTCTCTAAAGAACATTGTGGGGCATCATGGATTGTGATGACACTGACCAGGGAGCAAGATGCTGAAACACAATGCCTACAGCATGATAGGACCCAGCTCGGACTGTGTAGAGGCTGCAGGGTACTGGAAAATTGTCTGTACCTTTGCCTAGACAAAATAAGTTCAGACTTTTCCAATTCCAGGTTCCATAGGGGAAAAAAAAACACCTCTCACATTATATACTTGGTGAAAAATTTCTCCCGTCAATGCCATAGAAAATTGGATATGGCTAAGAATATAAAAATGGTCCCTGTGATTTTTTTTAATAGATTCAAAAGTAGCATATAGTTTATCCTTCTCAGATCTCTAATTCTATTGATGGCTTGGCTAACCAAATCTTTGTGAGCTTGGCAATAAAGGCAGCCATGATATGGCTCCTAAATAAGAATTTAAAAATATAAAGATATATGTCTTTTTTGAACATTTATTTATTAATTATGCATACAGTGTTCTGCCTGCATACATGTCTGCATACCCAAACAGGATACCACATCACATTATAAATGTTTGTGAGCGACAATGTAGTTGCTGGGGATTGAACTCAGGACTTCTAGAAGAGCAGCCAGTAATCTTAACCTCTGCCACATCTCGCTAGCCCAAGACATATACTTCTTAAAGATATAAAAATTAATTTACAATATAAAAATTCAGAGCTTAACTTTTAATCAAGTTCTGATAAGCTAATAGAGCAGGGACTCCCAGCTGTTTAGTCACAAACTGAAAGTTTTATGATTTTTATTGGGTGTTATCGAAGTGTAAATATGAAGGATGTTTCAATAGGCCTAAGGCACTACTGACTAATCTATACATGGATCGCTCTTGACAGAAGAAAAAGATTCTACCCCAAATCTGTAAATTTTGCTAGGACTCAAAGGCATAAGTACATTCCTGCTGTTTTATAGATACCCAAAACCTGCTTTTTGTAAAATTTGGATTTCAGCACAGATTGGTGATGATGATATATCTAAAACTTTTATGTCCTTTTATATAACACAGTTCATATAGGCTTCAGAGGGTCAAATGTCATAAAGCTTTTATCCACTTCTTACAGGTCAAAAGGACTGCAGATTAATACAGCTATCCTGAGGATGGAATTTTCTCCCTGGTTTTGCTGTCTTTCTTGATCACCAAAGGTAAGGAAGAAAGAGTTCCAATTAAATATATACATTTTAACCTTTGTTCCCAGTTTAAACATGTCTCAGACGATTTGTGCTTCTGGCAGATGAGTATCAGTTGCTGACTACAGCCTGCTCCTCTCTAGTGGTCTCCCTACTTACTGTGAACCAGCCCAGCCAAAGTGATTCTTCAACAGTGTCTACAAACTGATGCCTCTGATAAATGGTCCATTTCCTGAATCCCACTTCCTTTTGTTGGATTTGTCTAGCATTTTAGCCTACTTGCAGCTAAGAAAACACTGCAAAAGTAAGTAGGGAGTAGTGCTGCCATGTCGCTGGCACAACAGTGTTTTGATTTTCAAATAGCTGTCACCTGGAGTTCTATAGCCTATAAAGCCTCCTTGAGCAGCTTGTTACTATTATGCCTACTGGTTTAATCAACTTCTAAGGAAGTGACTCCTGGCTGCAAAAGCAAATGGTTTTTACTGGTAAATATCAAACCAGCTGGGACCTCACTCTGTCAGAAAAGTAAGGTAGTGCCTTAAAATTGTGAGGGGTTTATAACATGGTAAAGAGAAAGGGAAATTTGAGACCACTACTCCCAGTTCACAAGGTTTCCAAGATACAGGCAGTTGATAGAGTACAAATTAATTTACAAGGTCAACATGGAACTAAGTTAATATTATCCATCATTTGTTTAGGCAAGATTGATGAGCACACCTGACAGGCTGGTGTTTTTTCTTTGATTTTACCTCTTCTCCTGAGAACAGGATGTGGGTTCTGTACTCTGTAGTCAGGGATTTATCTATTGGCAGAAATTCTTATTGTCATTATTTTTTCCTTGGCCTTGGCCCTGGCCCTGGCCCTGGCTCTGGCCCTGGGCCCTGGCCCTGGCCCTGGGCCCTGGTCCTGGCTGTTCTATACCAATGAAAATCTAAACAATGCCGAGAAACCATGGGATCAATCTCCTCGAAAGGGGAGAGAATGAAGAGTGATTACTTTATTTTCAAAAAAGAGAAAAGGTTTATGGTAGAGATGATTAATTGTATTGTATCCATTCTAGGAATTAGAAAATTGACGCATAGAAAAACGGTTTAAAATACTCATCATTGTACTTGAATGGCATTATGATGCTTTCGTTTTCATGCTTATGGCACTATAGACATGTTGTAGCTTGAGAGACGGATAAATATGTAGAACCCAAAAGAAAGAGCCATGCTTTGTTTTTGTGAGAAACTCAGTGAGGCTGTAAGGTTACTTCATCTTTATTTATGCTCCTTTTAGCATTTGGGAGGGGCACTAGAATATGACAGAATATTGGTTCATAAATGTTGCCTGGCAACCCTGCTTGCATTCTGTATTCTGTTATCATGGGCCAAGGACCAGAGAGCAGTTTCGAAAAAGTGTTATCATGGGACATTACAGTCTCCCAAGATAACTATCTCCTAAAACTTTCAATGAGAGCATTTGATTCCCCTAAGCAAGTCATAGCCAAATCTCTGGAAGTTTGCCTACTGCTTTTACTGGTTACCAAATTCTAGAGTACCTAATTATCAGAGGACATTCAATTTCTTCTGTTTATGAATTCTCTCTCTCCTAAGAATTAATACTATGGAAACAAAGATAATAAGACTCACAATTATTCATCAAAAGGTGATTTTCTCATTGTTAAATTCCTTCAGGATGGTGATAATCCATTTGTTAGAGTAGACATAGGGATTATTGGATTGCAGTCCATCTCTTTTGAGGCAGCCGTCCAACATGAAATATGTAGGATCTTCTAATAACCCTGCATAAACAATGACATTTCAGCATTAAACATTTCACGACTCTGCTCTCCGATTAAATAAGCGATGAACCTGGGAGTTTCACATAATCATGTGAGAGTCAGTCTGAGTCAATTGTGTCGAGTATGGCAGACCATTTCTTCATCTGATTATGTTGTTATTTGATTATTAAAAAAGGACATTAGATAATCCATGATCAGTGGATTCCACGATGTGGGAAGCAATTATTATGGACCATGTAAATATCAATTTTGTAGTTAAAATATTTAAATTAATCACGACAGCATCTTTCATGAGCCTGGTTTGGAGCAACCTTAGGGAAGTGGATGATGTTACATGTACTCATTGTTTGATTATTTAACTATATAAAACAAAGATTATATCATCCATGACACCTGGAATCTGGTGCCACAGATCATCTATTTACATAATTAAAGTATTTAAATTGAGTGTGTTAATACCCAAGGTAATGTAAATATTTATAAAGTTATGTAAACCAAAAATCCTCCATTCAATGAAGAGACCTGTAAAGCTTCCTCTTGTGGAGATAATATGCAATATCATCACATTTTATGATTCATTTATTCAATTGAGGATGATGACATCCTTCATGACTGGATCAAGCAATGCTTCCCTGCCAGTAAAATGCTACATCACCTATTTATTGTGACAGTTAGCTATTTGTGACTTATTTAATTCTTTAAATTATGTAAGCGACAGACAATGCCATCACCGATTATGATTTGTGTGCAAATATCTGTCAGAGACAAGGTTAGGAAAGATGTAGACATGGGAAGAGCATTTTCTCAATGATCTATGCATCTACCATAGTAAAAAGGATGATGGATGATTGAGTCCAGAAGATTACTCGGGGCCACTCGAGAAGTACAAGGACTACACCAAGGCCAGCATGGTGGTCTGGGTGTTGACTACCTGCTGTTCCTCCACATCTTCAAATCAGTTGTGATCTACCATGAGAAGAAGTAGTGGCACTAAGAGGTCGGCACCATCTCCGAGACCTGGCATATGGATGATGGCCCAGAACACGGAAGATCATCTCTCTCTCAGATATGCTGGTTATGCCCCAGCTGCAGCCATCTTTTCAGCTGATAGCAACATCTTGGTTACTACTTCTAAGCCAGTAATGGTCCCATTATCTCAGAACCTGCAGCACCACAACAGAGGTTCAGGTGCTGCTGATGATGTCAGGCCAACAGAATTCATCATGCAAGACAGTATGATTATCTGATGATTAACTTATGGCATTTGAAAAATCCTTGATGACAGCATACATTTCCATAACTTTCAAGTCTACCCAGGGTTTGAAGATACAAAAAAAAGGTCAACGACTTAGATATTTAAAGATGTAATTATTAAATACGTTCATTATATAATCTGTTATCCCTGATGTTCGGTGCCACCTTGTGTAACTCAAGTGTGACAGACGATCTAACTATCTAATTATTTCATTATACAAATCTGTCCTTTTCTACTCCAGGAAGAGTGAATCTGGATCCACCATGTTGGTTTTAAATTGTCTCTTGTGATTTCTTTCTTTCTTCCTTTCTTTCTTTCTATAAATCAATGTTGATATCGATTTGTTATCTCTCTAGGGGTTAATTATGAGAATTTATCTCTTTAGTCATTCATTTTTGTTCATATCTATGATTAAGAACTCAATGTCTCTTCAGTATTGAGCATTCATTTTGGATTCACGCATAAAACACCATTCACTGTTTTAAAGCTTATTCATTCAATTATGAAAGTCTGTCATTATGTATTCAGTGATCAATGGAGTTTAAGGCCTTCTTAAGGGAGTCCATCGGGCCAGACCATCACATCATCGAATACTACACTTACTTCCTTACCTGTTAAAATAGGAAATTAAATGATAATTAATCACTTAATTAATAAATTTAAAATACAGGTAATGTTATGGACCATAAGTCCCTTCTGGAGTCAGATTTTGAGAGTTGATGTAAGATCATCTCATTACTTCCTGATTTAGCTATATAAAGAGATTTTTACATCAGCGATATGTTTAGGACATTGGTGCCATTTCATCAGTGTTAATATAACAAACCTACTAATTAATTATAAATTTAATTTATTATCAATTTAATTTATTACCAATTCAATTTTTGCCCTGACCCTGGCCTTGGCCCTGGCCATGGCCCTGGCCCTGAGTATTAAAATAGGACATTAGATAATCCGTGATCAGTGGATTGTGGTTACATGATTTGGGAGGAAATTATTATAGACCATCTTAATGTCAATTATATAGTTAAAATATTTAAATTAATCAAGACAGAATCTTTCATGAGCCTGGTTTGGAGCTACCTCAGGGAAGTGGATGATGTTACATGAACTCATTATTTGATTATTTAATTATATAAAACAATGATTATATCGTCCATGACACCTGGAATCTGGTGCCACAGATCATCGAATTACATAATTAATGTATTTAAATTGACAATCTGTGGGAATCCCCAAGATAATGTAAATATTTGTATAGTAATGTAAACAACAATCCACCTTTCCATGAAGAGACCTGCAAATCTCCCACTTGTGGAGTTAATTTACAATATCATCACATTTTATGATTCATTTCTTAAATTGATGATGATGACATCCTTCGTGCCTGGATTCTGACCATACTTCCCTGCCAGTAAAATGCTACATCCCCTATTTATTGTGACAGTTAGCTATTAGAGACATATTTAATTCTTTAAATTATGTAAACAAAAGAAAGGGCCATCGCCACTTATGGTTAGGGTGTAAAAATCTGTCAGGGACAAGGTTAGGAAAGTTGTAGACATGGGCAGAGCATTTTCTGAATGATCTATGCATCTTCCAGAGTACGGGGGATGCTGGGTGATTGAGTCCTGAAGGTTGCACACTGCCCTCTGAGAAGTACAAGGATTTCACCAAGGCCGGCACGGTGGTCTGGCTATGGACTACCTGTTCTTCCTCCTCATCTTCTCATCGGTTGTGATCTACCATGAGAAGAAGGAGTAGCACTAGGAGGTCGGCACCATCACCGAGACCTGGCAAAAGGATGACGACTCAGAACACGGAAGAACATCTCTCTCTCAGCTATGTTGGTGATGCCCCTGCTGCAGCCATCTTTTCAGCTGTTATCACCACTGTGTCTACTACTACTACGCCAGGATTGGGCCCATTATCTCATGTCCTGCCACACCACAACAGAGATTCAGTGGCTTTTGATGATAGGAGGCCAACAGAATTCATCAGGCAAGACAGTATTATATAATCTGTGATCCCTGAAGTTTGGCACCACCTTGTGTCACACTCAAGTGTGACAGACGATCTAACTATCTGATTATTTCATTATTCAAATCTGTTTTTTCTACTCCAGGAAGAGTGGAGTCTGGATCCACCTTGTTGGTGTTAAATTGTATCTTGTGAATTCTTTTTCTTTCTTTCTTTCTTTCTTTCTTTCTTTCTTTCTTTCTTTCTTCCTTCCTTCCTTCATTTATTAAAATCTAAGTTGATATCATTTTGTTATCTCTCTAGGGTGAATTATGAGAAACTATCTCTTTATTCATTCATTTTTTGTTCAAATCTATGATTAAGAACTCAATGTCTCTTCAGTATTGAGCAATCATTTAGGCTTCACGCATAAAACACCATCCACTTGTTTAATGTTTATTCATTTAATTATGAAAATCTGTCATTATGTATTCAGTGATCACTGGAGTTTTGAGCCTCCTTAGGGGAGACCGTTGTACCAGACCATCACGTCATCTAATACTACACTTACTTCTTTAACTGTTAAACTAGGAAATTAAGTAATAATTCATCATTTAATTTACGTGTTTAAAATACACGTAATATAATGGACCATAAGTCCCGTTTGGTGTCAGATTTTGGGAGTTGATGATGTAATATCATCTCATTACTTCATCATTTATCTATGTAAATAGATCTTTACATCAGCGATGTAAACCTTACATCCTCACCGAGTTTCTCACAAAAAATTGATGATACAAAAAAAGATCAAAGACTTACATATGTAAAGATGTAATTATTAAATTCTTTCATTATATAATCTGTGATCCCTGAAGTTTGGCGACACCTTGTGTCATGGAATGGTGCATTGTTTTTTCCATCACTATAAAAATATTTAAATTATCTTGGGGATTAACACAGTTTGTCAATTTCAATACATTAATTATGTAATTAGATGATCTGTAGCACCAAATTCCAGGTGGCATGGACGATATAATCATTGATTTATATAATTAAATATTCAAATAATGAGTTCATGTAATACCATCCACTTCCCTAAGGTGGCTCCAAACCAGGCTCATGAACGATGCTGTCGTGATTAATTTAAATACTTTAACTACATAATTGAAAATAAGATGGTCTATATTAATTGCCTCCCACATCACATCACCACAATCCACTGATCATGGATTATCCAATATCCTATTTTAATAATCAAATAACAATATAATCAGAGGATGAAATGGTCTACCATACTCCACACAATGGACTCTCAGGTGACTCCCACATGATTGTGGGAAACTCTCAGGTTCATCCCTTATTTAATCGCAGAGTTGGGTAGTAACATGTTTAAATGCTGGACTGTCATTGTGTATGCAGCATTTTTAGAAGATAACACATATTTAATGTTGGACGGCTTCCTCAAAAGAGATGGACTGAAATACAACAATCCCTAAGTCTACTCTAACAAATGGATTATCACCTTCCTGAAGGAAGTCAACTATGGCAAACTCACCTTCTGATGAATAATTGCGAGTTTTATTATCTTTCGTTCCATAGTATTCATAAACGGAAGACTTTGTACTGTTTCTCCACAGACTATGTTCTCTGATGATTAGGTAATCTTGAATTTGGTAACCAGTAAAATCTGTAGGCACACTTCCAGAGGTGTGGCTATGATTTGTTTAAGCGAATCAAATGCTGTCATGGAAAGTTTTAGGAGATAGTTATCTTGGGAGACTGTAATGTCCCATGATAACACTTTCTCGAAGCTGCTCTCTGATCCTTGGCCCATGTTACCAGGATACAGAATGCAAGCAGGGTTGCCAGGCAACATTTATGAACCAACATTCTGTCATATTGTAGTGCCCCTCCCGCATGCTAAAAGGAGTATACCCACCGATGAACTAACCTTACATCCTCACCGAGTTTCTCACAAAAACAAAGCAAGGCTCTTTCTTTTGAGTCCTACATATTTACCAGTCTCTCAACCTACAACATGCCTATAGTGACATAAGCACGAACACGAAAGCATCATTGTGCCATTCAAGTACAATGATAAGTATTTTAAACCTGTTTTCTCTGCTTCAATTTTCTAATTTCTAAAATGGAAAAAAACAGAATTAATCGCCTCTACCATAAACCATTTCTCTTTTTTGAAAATAAAATAAACTCCTCTTCATTCTCTTACCTTTAGAGGAACTTGATGCCATGGTTTCTCAGAGTTGTTTAGATTTGCATTAGGCTGATGATTAAGAATTTTGAGCACTGTCTTATGTTTCTTTCAGTCATTTTGGATTCCACAATTGACTGTTCTCTATTAAGTCCTGTACCCCGGTTTCTAATATGATTATTTAGAGTGATTTATTGTTGGTGGTGTGTCATGTTATCAGCCCGACAGTGTTCATTAGATGAGATTCCCTGATCAGGAGATCATTCAGTTATTCCATTTTTAAAATCGGTGGTCACTGTGTCCTTCATGCGTCAGTTCTCTTGGGACCTCTCAGAAACTGATGATGCAAAACAGTACAGTTTTTTTAAAATCGTGTAATCATTCGATTATTAAGAATCTACTATTACGTACTCAGTAATCCCTGTATAAGGCAGTGCCCCTCATTCTCTGGGCACTGCTTCTGGTACCGATCTCCTGCTGTGTCAATCCCACAGAAGCCAAATGACGGATGACACCATCATGACTTACGCAAACAAATGAGTTAATAATTGGATAGTCCTCCATACTTAACTTTCATAAGATGGACCCAACTCCAGTGATTGCCAAGGAAGTAGTTCTTAGATAATTAAATAATGCCACATGATTAACTCCCATGGAGGAATGGCCCGAGTCCAGTCAAGAAGAACAACACCTTCATCGATTTAAATAATGAATATATAATGAAAAATGATTGAATAATGTCATGGTGGTGCATACTTAAATCTCACATGGAGTAGTCAGACTGATCTCTTCCTGGAATATTGAGCAATTTGAAAAATTAAATTGATAATTAATTAGTGGGCCTTTTATATTAACATTGATGAGATGGCACCAAAGTCCTAAAACTATCGCTGATGTAACCATCTATTTACAGAGCTAAATGGTGAAGTAATGAGATGACATTACCTCATCAACTACCAAAATCTGACTCCAAAAGGACTTATGGTCCATAACATTACCTGTATTTTAAATATGTAATTTAAATGATGAATTATTAATTAATTTCCTAGTTTAACAGTTAAAGAACTAAGTGTAGTATTAGATGACGTGACTGTCTGGTACAAAGGTCTTCCCTAAGGAGGCTCAAAACTCCAGTGATCACTGAATACATAATGAAAGATTTTCATAATTAAATGAATAAACATTAAACAAGTGGATGGTGGTTTATGCGTGAAGCCTAAATGACTGCTCAATACTGAAGAGGAATTGAGTACTTAATCATAGATTTGAACAAAAAAATGAATGAATTAAGAGATAGTTTCTCATAATTCACCCCTAGAGAGATAACAAAATGATATCAACATAGATTTAAATAAAGGAAGGAATTAAGAAATGAAGGAAGGAAGGAAGGAAGGAAGAAAGAAAGAAAGAAGGAAAGGAAGAAAGAAAGAAAGAATTCGCAAGATACAATTTAACACCAACAAGGTGGATCCCAGACTCCACTCTTCCTGGAGTAGAAAAAGACAGACTTGAATAATAAAATAATCAGATAGTTAGGTAATCTGTCACAATTGAGTGTGATACAAGGTGGAGCCAAACTTCAGGGATCACAGATTATATAATGAAAGAATTTAACAATTACATCATTAAACAAGTAAGCCATGGACCTTTTTTTCGTATCATCAATTCCTGGGCAGACTTGCCAGGTAAGAAACTGTATGCTGTCATCACGCATTTTTAAAATGCCATCAGTTAACCGCCAGATAATCATAGTGTCTTGCCTGATGAATTCTGTTGGCCTGACATCATCATCACAAGCACCTGAATCTCTGTTGTGGTGCGGCAGGACGTGAGATAATGGGCCCAATCATGGCATAGCAGTAGTAGCCACGATGTTGATAACAGCTGAAAAGATGGCTGCAGCAGGGGCATCACCAGCATAGCTGAGAGAGAGATGTTCTTCCATGTTCTGAGTCGTCATCCTTTTGCCAGGTCTCGGTGATGGTGCCGACCTGCTAGTGCCACTCCTTCTTCTCATGGTAGAACAAAACCGATGTGAAGATGTGGAGGAAGAGCAGGTAGTCAACACCCAGACCACCGTGCCGGCCTTGATGAAGTACTTGTACTTCTCGGAGGGCGCCGTGCCACCTTCTGGACTCAATCACCCAGCATTCCTCGTACTCTTTGAGATGCATAGATCATTCAGAAAATGTTCTGCCCGTGTCTAAATCTTTCCCAACCTTGTCCCTGACAGATTTTTGCACCCTAACCGTAATTGTTGATGGCACTGTCTATTATTTACATAATTTAAAGAATTAAATAAGTCAATATTAGCCAACTGTCACAATAAATATGGTATGCAGCATTTTACTGCCAGGGAAGCATGGCCAGACTCCAGTCATGAAGGATGTCATCATCATCAATTGAAAAAATGAATCCTAAAACGTGATGATATTGCACATTAACTCCACAAGAGGGAGCTTTACAGGCCTCTTCATGGAATGGTGGATTGTGGTTTACATTACAATACAAATATTTACATTATCTTGGGGATGAACACAGATTGTCAAATTAAATACATTAATTATGTAATTAGATGATCTGTGACACCAGATTCCAGGTGTCATGGACGATATAATCATTGTTTTATATAATTAAATAATCAAATAATGATTTCATGTAACATCATCCACTTCCCTAAGGTGGCTCCAAACCAGGCTCATGAACGATGCTGTCGTGATTAATTTAAATATTGTAACTGCATAATTGACAATAAAATGGTCTATAATACTTGCCTCCCACATCACGTCACCTCAATCCACTGACCATGGATTATCTAATGTCCTATTTTAATAATCAAATAACAATAAATTCAGAGGATGAAATGGTCTGCCATACTCCACACAATGGAGTCTCAGTTGACTCCCACATGATTGTGGGAAACTCCCAAGTTCATCCCTTATTTAATCTCAGAATTGGGTAGTAACATGTTTAAATGCTGAACTGTCATTGTGTATGCAGCGTTTTTAGAAGATATCACATATTTAATGTAGGACGGCTGCCTCAAAAGAGATGGACTGAAATACAACAATCCCTAAGTCTACTCTAACAAATGGATTATCACCTTCCTGAAGGAAGTCAACAATGGCAAACTCACCTTTTGATGAATAATTGCGAGTTTTATTATCTTTCGTTCCATAGTATTCATAAACGGAAGACTTTGTACTGTTTCTCCACAGACTATGTTCTCTGATGATTAGGTAATCTTGAATTTGGTAACCAGTAAAATCTGTAGGCACACTTCCAGAGGTGTGGCTATGATTTGTTTAAGCGAATCAAATGCTGTCATGAAAAGTTTTAGGAGATAGTTATCTTGGGAGACTGTAATGTCCCATGATAACACTTTCTCGAAGCTGCTCTCTGATCCTTGGCCCATGTTACCAGGATACAGAATGCAAGCAGGGTTGCCAGGCAACATTTATGAACCAACATTCTGTCATATTGTAGTGCCCCTCCCGCATGCTAAAAGGAGTATACCCACCGATGAACTAACCTTACAGCCTCACCGAGTTTCTCACAAAAACAAAGCAGGGCTCTTTCTTTTGAGTCCTACATATTTACCAGTCTCTCAACCTACAACATGCCTATAGTGACATAAGCACGAACACGAAAGCATCATTGTGCCATTCAAGTACAATGATAAGTATTTTAAACCTGTTTTCTCTGCTTCAATTTTCTAATTTCTACAATGGAAAAAACAGAATTAATCGCCTCTACCATAAACCATTTCTCTTTTTTGAAAATAAAATAAACTCCTCTTCATTCTCTTACCTTAGGAGGAACTTGATGCCATGGTTTCTCAGAGTTGTTTAGATTTGCATTAGGCTGATGATTAAGAATTTTGAGCACTGTCTTATGTTTCTTTCAGTCATTTTGGATTCCACAATTGACTGTTCTCTATTAAGTCCTGTACCCCGGTTTCTAATATGATTATTTAGAGTGATTTATTGTTGGTGGTGTGTCATGTTATCAGCCCGACAGTGTTCATTAGATGAGATTCCCTGATCAGGAGATCATTCAGTTATTCCATTTTTAAAATCGGTGGTCACTGTGTCCTTCATGCGTCAGTTCTCTTGGGACCTCTCAGAAACTGATGATGCAAAACAGTACAGTTTTTTTAAAATCGTGTAATCATTCGATTATTAAGAATCTACTATTACGTACTCAGTAATCCCTGTATAAGGCAGTGCCCCTCATTCTCTGGGCACTGCTTCTGGTACCGATCTCCTGCTGTGTCAATCCCACAGAAGCCAAATGACGGATGACACCATCATGACTTACGCAAACAAATGAGTTAATAATTGGATAGTCCTCCATACTTAACTTTCATAAGATGGACCCAACTCCAGTGATTGCCAAGGAAGTAGTTCTTAGATAATTAAATAATGCCACATGATTAACTCCCATGGAGGAATGGCCCGAGTCCAGTCAAGAAGAACAACACCTTCATCGATTTAAATAATGAATATATAATGAAAAATGATTGAATAATGTCATGGTGGTGCATACTTAAATCTCACATGGAGTAGTCAGACTGATCTCTTCCTGGAATATTGAGCAATTTGAAAAATTAAATTGATAATTAATTAGTGGGCCTTTTATATTAACATTGATGAGATGGCACCAAAGTCCTAAAACTATCGCTGATGTAACCATCCATTTACAGAGCTAAATGGTGAAGTAATGAGATGACATTACCTCATCAACTACCAAAATCTGACTCCAAAAGGACTTATGGTCCATAACATTACCTGTATTTTAAATATGTAATTTAAATGATGAATTATTAATTAATTTCCTAGTTTAACAGTTAAAGAACTAAGTGTAGTATTAGATGACGTGACTGTCTGGTACAAAGGTCTTCCCTAAGGAGGCTCAAAACTCCAGTGATCACTGAATACATAATGAAAGATTTTCATAATTAAATGAATAAACATTAAACAAGTGGATGGTGGTTTATGCGTGAAGCCTAAATGACTGCTCAATACTGAAGAGGAATTGAGTACTTAATCATAGATTTGAACAAAAAAATGAATGAATTAAGAGATAGTTTCTCATAATTCACCCCTAGAGAGATAACAAAATGATATCAACATAGATTTAAATAAAGGAAGGAATTAAGAAATGAAGGAAGGAAGGAAGGAAGGAAGAAAGAAAGAAAGAAGGAAAGGAAGAAAGAAAGAAAGAATTCGCAAGATACAATTTAACACCAACAAGGTGGATCCCAGACTCCACTCTTCCTGGAGTAGAAAAAGACAGACTTGAATAATAAAATAATCAGATAGTTAGGTAATCTGTCACAATTGAGTGTGATACAAGGTGGAGCCAAACTTCAGGGATCACAGATTATATAATGAAAGAATTTAACAATTACATCATTAAACAAGTAAGCCATGGACCTTTTTTTCGTATCATCAATTCCTGGGCAGACTTGCCAGGTAAGAAACTGTATGCTGTCATCACGCATTTTTAAAATGCCATCAGTTAACCGCCAGATAATCATAGTGTCTTGCCTGATGAATTCTGTTGGCCTGACATCATCATCACAAGCACCTGAATCTCTGTTGTGGTGCGGCAGGACGTGAGATAATGGGCCCAATCATGGCATAGCAGTAGTAGCCACGATGTTGATAACAGCTGAAAAGATGGCTGCAGCAGGGGCATCACCAGCATAGCTGAGAGAGAGATGTTCTTCCATGTTCTGAGTCGTCATCCTTTTGCCAGGTCTCGGTGATGGTGCCGACCTGCTAGTGCCACTCCTTCTTCTCATGGTAGAACAAAACCGATGTGAAGATGTGGAGGAAGAGCAGGTAGTCAACACCCAGACCACCGTGCCGGCCTTGATGAAGTACTTGTACTTCTCGGAGGGCGCCGTGCCACCTTCTGGACTCAATCACCCAGCATTCCTCGTACTCTTTGAGATGCATAGATCATTCAGAAAATGTTCTGCCCGTGTCTAAATCTTTCCCAACCTTGTCCCTGACAGATTTTTGCACCCTAACCGTAATTGTTGATGGCACTGTCTATTATTTACATAATTTAAAGAATTAAATAAGTCAATATTAGCCAACTGTCACAATAAATATGGTATGCAGCATTTTACTGCCAGGGAAGCATGGCCAGACTCCAGTCATGAAGGATGTCATCATCATCAATTGAAAAAATGAATCCTAAAACGTGATGATATTGCACATTAACTCCACAAGAGGGAGCTTTACAGGCCTCTTCATGGAATGGTGGATTGTGGTTTACATTACAATACAAATATTTACATTATCTTGGGGATGAACACAGATTGTCAAATTAAATACATTAATTATGTAATTAGATGATCTGTGACACCAGATTCCAGGTGTCATGGACGATATAATCATTGTTTTATATAATTAAATAATCAAATAATGATTTCATGTAACATCATCCACTTCCCTAAGGTGGCTCCAAACCAGGCTCATGAACGATGCTGTCGTGATTAATTTAAATATTGTAACTGCATAATTGACAATAAAATGGTCTATAATACTTGCCTCCCACATCTCGTCACCTCAATCCACTGACCATGGATTATCTAATGTCCTATTTTAATAATCAAATAACAATAAATTCAGAGGATGAAATGGTCTGCCATACTCCACACAATGGAGTCTCAGTTGACTCCCACATGATTGTGGGAAACTCCCAAGTTCATCCCTTATTTAATCTCAGAATTGGGTAGTAACATGTTTAAATGCTGAACTGTCATTGTGTATGCAGCGTTTTTAGAAGATATCACATATTTAATGTAGGACGGCTGCCTCAAAAGAGATGGACTGAAATACAACAATCCCTAAGTCTACTCTAACAAATGGATTATCACCTTCCTGAAGGAAGTCAACAATGGCAAACTCACCTTTTGATGAATAATTGCGAGTTTTATTATCTTTCGTTCCATAGTATTCATAAACGGAAGACTTTGTACTGTTTCTCCACAGACTATGTTCTCTGATGATTAGGTAATCTTGAATTTGGTAACCAGTAAAATCTGTAGGCACACTTCCAGAGGTGTGGCTATGATTTGTTTAAGCGAATCAAATGCTGTCATGAAAAGTTTTAGGAGATAGTTATCTTGGGAGACTGTAATGTCCCATGATAACACTTTCTCGAAGCTGCTCTCTGATCCTTGGCCCATGTTACCAGGATACAGAATGCAAGCAGGGTTGCCAGGCAACATTTATGAACCAACATTCTGTCATATTGTAGTGCCCCTCCCGCATGCTAAAAGGAGTATACCCACCGATGAACTAACCTTACAGCCTCACCGAGTTTCTCACAAAAACAAAGCAGGGCTCTTTCTTTTGAGTCCTACATATTTACCAGTCTCTCAACCTACAACATGCCTATAGTGACATAAGCACGAACACGAAAGCATCATTGTGCCATTCAAGTACAATGATAAGTATTTTAAACCTGTTTTCTCTGCTTCAATTTTCTAATTTCTACAATGGAAAAAACAGAATTAATCGCCTCTACCATAAACCATTTCTCTTTTTTGAAAATAAAATGAACTCCTCTTCATTCTCTTACCTTAGGAGGAACTTGATGCCATGGTTTCTCAGAGTTGTTTAGATTTGCATTAGGCTGATGATTAAGAATTTTGAGCACTGTCTTATGTTTCTTTCAGTCATTTTGGATTCCACAATTGACTGTTCTCTATTAAGTCCTGTACCCCGGTTTCTAATATGATTATTTAGAGTGATTTATTGTTGGTGGTGTGTCATGTTATCAGCCCGACAGTGTTCATTAGATGAGATTCCCTGATCAGGAGATCATTCAGTTATTCCATTTTTAAAATCGGTGGTCACTGTGTCCTTCATGCGTCAGTTCTCTTGGGACCTCTCAGAAACTGATGATGCAAAACAGTACAGTTTTTTTAAAATCGTGTAATCATTCGATTATTAAGAATCTACTATTACGTACTCAGTAATCCCTGTATAAGGCAGTGCCCCTCATTCTCTGGGCACTGCTTCTGGTACCGATCTCCTGCTGTGTCAATCCCACAGAAGCCAAATGACGGATGACACCATCATGACTTACGCAAACAAATGAGTTAATAATTGGATAGTCCTCCATACTTAACTTTCATAAGATGGACCCAACTCCAGTGATTGCCAAGGAAGTAGTTCTTAGATAATTAAATAATGCCACATGATTAACTCCCATGGAGGAATGGCCCGAGTCCAGTCAAGAAGAACAACACCTTCATCGATTTAAATAATGAATATATAATGAAAAATGATTGAATAATGTCATGGTGGTGCATACTTAAATCTCACATGGAGTAGTCAGACTGATCTCTTCCTATAATATTGAGCAATTTGAAAAATTAAATTGATAATTAATTAGTGGGCCTTTTATATTAACATTGATGAGATGGCACCAAAGTCCTAAAACTATCGCTGATGTAACCATCTATTTACAGAGCTAAATGGTGAAGTAATGAGATGACATTACCTCATCAACTACCAAAATCTGACTCCAAAAGGACTTATGGTCCATAACATTACCTGTATTTTAAATATGTAATTTAAATGATGAATTATTAATTAATTTCCTAGTTTAACAGTTAAAGAACTAAGTGTAGTATTAGATGACGTGACTGTCTGGTACAAAGGTCTTCCCTAAGGAGGCTCAAAACTCCAGTGATCACTGAATACATAATGAAAGATTTTCATAATTAAATGAATAAACATTAAACAAGTGGATGGTGGTTTATGCGTGAAGCCTAAATGACAGCTCAATACTGAAGAGGAATTGAGTACTTAATCATAGATTTGAACAAAAAAATGAATGAATTAAGAGATAGTTTCTCATAATTCACCCCTAGAGAGATAACAAAATGATATCAACAGAGATTTAAATAAAGGAAGGAATTAAGAAATGAAGGAAGGAAGGAAGAAAGAAAGAAGGAAAGGAAGAAAGAAAGAAAGAATTCGCAAGATACAATTTAACACCAACAAGGTGGATCCCAGACTCCACTCTTCCTGGAGTAGAAAAAGACAGACTTGAATAATAAAATAATCAGATAGTTAGGTAATCTGTCACAATTGAGTGTGATACAAGGTGGAGCCAAACTTCAGGGATCACAGATTATATAATGAAAGAATTTAATAATTACATCATTAAACAAGTAAGCCATGGACCTTTTTTCGTATCATCAATTCCTGGGCAGACTTGCCAGGTAAGAAACTGTATGCTGTCATCACGCATTTTTAAAATGCCATCAGTTAACCGCCAGATAATCATAGTGTCTTGCCTGATGAATTCTGTTGGCCTGACATCATCATCACAAGCGCCTGAATCTCTGTTGTGGAGCGGCAGGACAAGAGATAGTGAACCCAATCCTGGCGTAGCAGTAGTAGCACAATGTTGATAACAGTTGAAAAGATTGCTGCAGCAGGGGCATCAATAACATAGCTGAGAGATAGATATTCTTCTGTGTTCTGAGTAGTCATCCTTTTGCCAGGTCTCGGTGATGGTGCCGACCTCCTAGTGCCACTCCCTCTTCTCATGGTAGATCACAACCGATGTGAATATGTGGAGGAAGAACAGGTAGTCAACACCCAGACCACCGTGCTGGCCTTGGTGAAGTCCTTGTACTTCTCGGTTGGCACCGTGCAACCTTCTGGACTCAATCACCCAGCAACCCTCATACTCTGGGAGATGCATAGATCATTCAGAAAATGCTCTGCTCATGTCTACAACTTTCCTAACCTTGTCCCTGACAGGTATTTGCACCCTATTCGTAATCAGTGATGGCACTGTCTGTCATTTACATAATTTAAAGAATTAAATAAGTCACTAATAGCTAACTCTCACAATAAATAGGTGATGTAGCATTCTACTGGCAGGGAATCATGGCCAGACTCCAGTCATGAAGGATGTCATCATCATCAATTGAGTCAATGAATCATACAATGTGAAGATACTGCACGTTATCTCCACAAGAGGGAGCTTTACAGGTCTCTTCATGGAATGGAGGATTCTTGTTTACATAACTATACAAATATTTACATTATCTTGGGGATTAACACAGATTGTCAATTTAAATTCTTTAATTATGTAATTAGATGATCTGTGGCACCAGATTCCAGGTGTGATGGACGATATGATCATTGTTTTATATAATTAAATAATCAAATAATGAGTTCATGTAACATCATCCACTTCCCTAAGGTGGCTCCAAACAGGCTCATGAACCATCCTGTGGTGATAAATTTAAATATTTTAACTACATAATTGATATTAGGATGGTCAATAATAATTCCCTCCCACAACGCATCACCACAATCCACAGATCATGGATTATCTAATGTCCTATTTTAATAATCAAATAACAACATAATCAGAGGATGAAATGATCTGCCATACTCCACACAATTGACTCTCTGTTGACTCCCACATGATTGTGGGGAACTCCCAGGTTCATCAGTTATTTAACGCAGAGCAGAGTAGTAACATGTTTAAATGCTGAACTGTCATTGTGTATGCAGGGATTTTAGAAGATATCACATATTTAATGTTGGGCGGCTGCCTCAAAAGAGATGGACTGAAATCCAATAATCACAAAGTCCACTCTAACAAATGGATTTTCACCTTCCTGAAGGAAGTCAACAATGGCAAACTCACCTTTTGATGAATAAATGTGAGTCTTATTATCTTTGTGTCCATAATACTTCTTGTTAGGAGAGAGAATTCATAAACAGAAGACTTTGAACTGTTTCTCCACAGACTACATACTCTGATGATTAGGTAATCTTGAATTTGGTAACGAGTGAAAGCAGAAGGCACACTTCCAGAGGTGTGGCTATGACTTGTTTAGTTGAATCAAATGTTGTCATTAAAAGTTTTAGGAGAGAGTTACCTTGGGAGACTGTAATGTCAAATGATAACACTTTCTCGAAGCTGCTCTCTGGTCCTTGGCCCATGATACCAGGAGACAGAATGCAACAGGGTTGCCAGGCAAAATTTATGAACCAACAATCTGTCACATTCTAGTGAGCCTCCCACATGCTTAAATGAGTATACCCACCGATGAACTAACCTTACAGCCTCACTGAGTTTCTCACAAAAACAAAGCAGGGCCCTTTCTTTTCAGTTCTACATATTTACCAGTCTCTCAAGCTACAACTTGCCTATAGTGACATAAGCATGAAAACGAAAGCATCATTGTGCCATTCAAGTACAATAATGATTATTTTAAACCTGTTTTCAATGCTTCAGTTTTTTAATTTCTAGAACGGAAACAATACAATTAATCGCCTCTACCGTAATCCTTTTCCCTTCATTGAAAATAAAAGTTACTCCTCTGCATCCTGTTTCCTTTAGCGGAGCTTGATCCCATGGTTTCTAAGAGTTGTTTAGATTTGCATTAGGCTCATGATTAAGGATTTTGAGCAGTGTCTTCTGTTTCTTTCAGTCATTTTGGATTCCTCAATTGACAGTTCTCTATTAAGTCCTGTACCCTGCTTTCTAATATGGTTATTTAGAGTTATTTATTGTTGGTGGTTTGTCATGTTAACAGCCCGACAGAGTTCATTAGATGAGATTCCCTGATTAGGAGATTATTCAGTTATTCCATTTTTAATATCGGTGGTCACTGTGTCCTTCATGGGTCAGTTCTGTTGCAACCTCTCAGAAACTGATGATGCGAAACAGTACAGTTTTTTTAAAATCGTGTAATCATTCGATGGTTAAAAATCTACTATTGCATAATCAGAAATATCTGTATAAGGCAGTGTCCCCCATTCTCTGGGCACTGCTTCTGGTACCGATCTCCTGCTGTTTCAATCCCACAGAAGCCAAATGACATATGACACCATCATTACTTACGCAATCAAATAAGTTAATAATTGGAGAGTCCTCCATTCTTAACTTTCATAAGATGGAACCAAACCCCAGTGATTGTCAAGGAAGTAGTACTTAGATAATTAAATAATGCCCTGTGATTAACTCCCATGATGGAATGGCCCAACTCCAGTCTAGAAGAACATCATCTTCATCAATTTTAATAATTAATATATAATGAAAAATGATGGAATAATGTCATGGTGGTGTATACTTAAATCTCACATGGAGTTGTCAGACTGTTCTCTTCTTGGAATAATGATGTTTTTAAAAAATTAAATTGATAATTACTTAATGGGCCTTTTATATTAACACTGACTAGATATCACCAAAGTCCTAAACCTCTTGTTGATGTAAAGATCTATTTACACCTCTAAATGATGAAGTAATGGGGTGGTGTTACATCATCAACTCCCAAAATCTGACTCCAAAAGGGACTTATGGTGCATAACATTACCTTTAAGATACTGTTGCATAACAGGAGTACCTCCTGTGTAATGGTTTGGAGTCAAATATCTGGAAAATCATGGACAACAAATGTTTATCTAGGATTGAAAATTCTAACAGTATTTTAGTGTATGCATACACTTCTCTTTGTGTGTTTTAGGGGCAATACTACCTCAGTTAAATTCTACTTCATGAGATATAATATCTCAAAAGCATTTGTGAATTGTTTGTGTTACAAATTCTACTCGTGTAGATCACTGCTCAATAGTGAAGTGCTATCCTTACATGAGATGCCTTTTACAACCTGCAGAAAATTAACAATACATGGATCTTAGACATAAAATTAAAATGCAAATGGCTGAACTTCTAAAAGGTACTTAACTAAAAGGCCTCTGGAATTTTGTTGCCTTGCTTTCAGTGGGTGTACCTGAAGTATGTAGAAGTTGACTTAAAAAAGGTTTCCATAGACACCTCCCTGCTCACAGTACTCAAAGCAGATACAGCCCAGAGAATAGTTATTTGGGGGACTGCCTGTAGCTTCTGGGTATTTCAAGAACTACATGACAATTCAGGGGACAGGTTGTCTCCTTGCAGCTTCCCACCAAGATCCAGGGAATATCCACCACACTGGACCAACACCTCACTATCTCCCTCCACTGATCTGAGGATGGCAGCACCTCACTCACGATGCTGTGGTTTTCCAGTTTGCCCTTCCTCAAAGCACATAACAAAAACCACTGACTGCTGTTTCTCTTCAAATCCAGACCAGAAGGGCCCTTCACTTCTTTTGACAGGCAGGTCACAAAGGGGCCTGGTTAGCTATTAAGGCCTGAGTGATAAAAGCACCTCCCAGGTGGTTGCAGAGTGCTTAAGGGCTAATTGCAATTGTTACTGATTGCCTTCTTGCAATAAGACTTTTCTACATTAGCAGTGATGTGCATTTCATTAGCAATTGTCCTATAGCTGACATGTGCTATCATTCTGTAGTACACAGGCATTTACCTTTCTTCCTCGTAGACACAGTGTTTCTAGCTAAATTTACTTACTTAAATGGATTGCGTGATTTTTGGTGAAAAAGTTGGAAGGGAGCTCCAAATATTCGTTAATTACCATAAAGAGATTTAGGAATGCAAATTGTGTTATTTGTTATTTGGTTAAACACTGAGTTTATTGAACTAAATTTGCTTTTTATCTGTTTGTCACAGGAACTTCAGATAATCAAGAAAGAAAAGCAGGGACCACATCTCAAAAAAAAGATAAATGATCTTCCTTGTGGCAGAATGCCAGATGATGGCTCCATGAATGTAGAATTTTATACCTGAAATTCAGAGCAAACACTTGGCAAAGGCATCATAATGAGAAAAGTAGTCTTCATGGAAAATTGAATATTTACAGAGAAATACATATTTTGTAAGCATATAAAAAATAAAACAAAACAAAAACCAACTGCAGTAATCAAGGTTTTCTGCATGAAAAGGAATGTAGGATGAAACTCTACATATATGTAAAAAGTGGAATTATTACGATGTCTCACAAGCTGTGATATATTTAGTCCAACAATGGTTGCTTACCAATGGGAATCTGAAGAGTACAGCAGTTTTTTAGTTTATCAGGATGGATGTGTCAGCTGGTCATTGTACATCAAAATTCCAAAAAAGTAGGCTCCTATGTTAGTAAAGGAAGAAACATGGAACCCAGAGCTAGGGAAATTAGACAAAGAGGGAAAGCTTCCTCCTTCAATACCATTTATACATGTAGGCTACCACCAGAAGGTTGATCTGATTTTTCATTTATGTGACTTTGTTCTGTTTTGTTTTTTGTTTTCAAATCAGGGTTTTTCTGTGCAGGACTTAAACTCATTCTGTGGATTTGGCTGGCCTCAACCTAAGCAAAATCAGGCAGCCTCCTGTGTCCCTGGATTAAACATTTGCACTGCCACCAAGCAGTTAAAGGTAGACCTCATCATCTGTTTACATACAAGACTTCTGTATGGCTTTGGTAGCCCTGGAATATATTCTGCCAGTCTGAAGTTTCTCAAATCCTAAATGGGAATCCATTCCAACTTGTCATGAGTTCAAAGTGCTCCAATAACTCCTATTTTCCTTAAGACATTATCTTTCCTGCTACTGGACACCTGTGCCTTGATGATGAATGTCTCCTATCCAAATAGCAATGATTTGGGAGTAGACAGGTTAACCACCCTGAAGTAAGGGAGGAAGTGCAGCAATTGGGTGACTGAAGGCACATAGTATGTGCAATTATGGAGTGCCTGTAGCATTAGTGGAAGCAATTTCTGTTTTCCCTTTATACATATTAATAGATGTCCCCTTCCATTGCTGCACCTTTGTTTGACTACTTAAGTTTGATGTATGAATAAAATGGAGCCTACAGTACTGACTGAACCTGCCTGACATCATATTATGTCTCTGTCTTCCTTTCGTCAATGATAGCTTGTCTTCCACCTGTCCACACTCACTGACTGAGGAATAGACATGGGACTGAGCTGCTGTTTCTGATTACAGTCCTACAAACTGCAGTCCACAACACTTTGTTCCACACATCCTGGAGAATTGAGTTTGATCTGCAACTTAAAAATGCTGGAACTCACTCAGGTAGCATGAGCAACCCCGTGGCATATGCCATTATTCCACAACATAGCTTATTGTGCTGTGGATATGAATATAAGTAATTATTACTTCAAATTCTGTGCTTCTTCATGTCCTCACTATTTGCTCATGGGTGCTTCAACTTGAAGTATTGCCTTCAAATAGGATTATGCAAAGATGCTATAAAATACCATGGCAAAGACATTTTTACCAGAAAAAGAAAGATTCTGTTGTATGTGTGTGTCTGTAAATTAATTACCAGTTTTTAGACAATGACATTCGTGTGGAGCTCATAAGTCAACTTTGTGGGGTCCATTCTGGCCTACTACCACGGCAACTGTAGACTCATAAAATTCTCATTTTCCAGGGAGTCACATTTTAGAAAAAGTCTTGAGTATTTCAAATGAAAATCTCTCTATGAAAGAAACATTGATTTCTTATATGACCACCTTATAGCAGAAACCGGAACCGAGTATATGGGAGTGCTTTAGAGATGCGAAAAATTCCATATTTAGCTTTCTAATTTTGTTTTGCATATATTTGCATTCTATGTCTATTATGACCCTTGATTTGGATTATTTACTGTTTTCTTTTTTGTTTTCATAAGTGTTCAAACTGAATATAGATGCTTTAAATTTTCATTAATTTTACTTTTGTATTTTTTCTCTTCTTTTTAAGAATAGTATTACTGTGATATCCTGTCTTAAATAGAATTCACTTTATAGATTAGTCTGTCCTAGAACATGAGAGATATTTGTTAACCTTGAATCCAGAGTGCTGGTATAGTAGTTTGGCTTGTCAACAGAAGTTAGTTCATTAGCTTGGCTCACTTATGATGAGTGACTGAGCCTGGTTGTTAGTGTAGCCAGACAACAGTCTCTGGCACTAAACTCCAGTAACAGAAGATGGTGCCCATCAAATGCAGGTGTTCTGCCTCAAAGTCCATTGTCTTTTCAAATATGGGAAATATTATTTTCCCTTTATCATTTACTCTTGTAAAACTCACTGAATGTCTTGTAAGGGTTCTGTCTATTACTAGTAATGGAGACAGCCAGGTTCACAGATGTAAGATGTTTTCTATACAGTTAAGTGTAATTCTTCATGTTATTCATCACATCTAATGTCTCACTAAGTAAACTTGAAGCGATGAAGCCAGGCTTGGTGGCAGAAGCCTTTAGTAATGGTTCTTAGAGAGCGGAGGTAGGAATTTCAGGATTTCCTAGTCACCAAAGATGAAAGTGGTCCCTGGGGTATGGTGTTCATACCACAGTCACAGTTAGTCTGTGACTGCTTCAGGACAATGTCCATAATCTTGCCCAAAGCTCTGGGTCTTCAGGGCCATGGCACCAGCAAATGTTAGCTAATTTGTTGACCCCACCTTATTACCTATTATTAATTTTAATGAATTCTGTTAAAATAGAATCAAAGTTACTTTACCATAACCATCTCTGTTTCCTATCCCTCTCAAGTCTGCATCAACCCCAAAGTCATTTGGGTTAGGGACAAGGCCCAACCCCATGTGAATAGGCTGAATATTTTTCCATGGGGAATGGGTTCCTGAAGCCTTTCATACATCAGGGATTCATCCTGATTCCACTGCCAGATATCCCTTAGACTTACTAGGCCTTCTAAATGAGATGCACTTTTAGGGGTTTTAGGTCAGTCATATTATGGATTCCCAACTGTCAGACTGGGGTGCATGAGCTCTGCACTGTTTTGTTTAAGTGATTCTGTGGATATCTCGAACCTGGTCTTTAACCCTGTACTTATCACTCCTCTGTCTCTGCAACTGGATTCCAGGAGTTCCACTTAGTGCTTAGCTGTGGGTGCCTGCTTGTTTCTTTCAACTACTGGATGAAGGCTCTAGAATATCCTATAAAGTAGATATCAATATCATTATATGGAAGGGCATTTAAGGTAGTCTCTTCACTATTGCTTATATTTTTATTTGGGGTGATCCTTGTAGACCTCTGGACATTTTCCTAGTGCCAGATTTCTCTTACCACCTATTATATTTCCATCTAGTATGGTATCTCTTTTGTTGCTCTCCTCTATTCTTTCCAAAACTCAGTCTTCTTGATGCCTCTTGTTCTCCTTTCCCATTCCATTCTCCCCTTCTCTTTCTCCTAACTCTCCCTTCCATCACACAATGCTGCCAATTTTCTCAGGAGACCTTGTCCCTTTCCACTACTATGGGGAAACAACGGCAGGAGTTTCAAGGGTGAAGTCTGACCTGAGGTGAATCCAGGGGAGTGCGCCCCTTGACACCCTGAAGGTTGGGCTTGGAACAGTGCTAACAAACACTGCCACGACTCGAACGTCCTCTCTCCAACTGCAGCTCAATATTAAGGCTGAAGCTTTGCACAACCTACTTTGTCCATCTCTCAAGGAACAGTTGCTGATGGTCTACAGGATGGTGGCTAAGGGAAACCTTGTAAACCACACTACCTGCTAAAAGAGATCCCACCAACTCCTGAAACCTTCCTCTCCATATCATCCCTGGGAAGAAGGAAGAACCCATACTTAAACCAAGATACGCATAACTAGGGAGGCTGGGTTGTTGCGTGGGAACGCTAATGGCTTCTGTATCTATACAGAGAGTTTAGAATGTTTGGTAGTCCTGGTCCAAACCTGCCCTCAAGTTCTGTGTCTTTTCTGCTCATTTAGTCCTGTAACTCAGGATTTGGTAGCCAATCAGAGCTTCAAGCATAGACTCCAGTCATAGGGGAGGTTTCTTCCCAGTCTTATATGAGGTGCCTTTGGTACAGAGTGTGAAACCAGAAGGTGGAGAAGCTTGGTTTCACGTCTCTCTTGCTCCCATTATCTCTTTCCTCTCCATCATTTCTCACTCCTCATGCTGTGTTTCTTTCTCTGTGTGTCTGTCTGTCTCTCTGTCTTTCTCTCTCTCTCTCTCTCTCTCTCTCTCTCTCTCTCTCTCTTTCTCTCTCTCTTGGGTTGCAGATTATATCAGAAGGGCTGAACAGTTTGTCATTTATTTTGGGTGTAGTGAAATTAGTAAGAACCGTGGTCCACAAAAAAAAATCATTTTGATTATTGAAATTAAAGAAAAGTATGATGGCTAAAATCTTCACCAAATTGTTTGTATGATGTTGATTTCCTCTTTCATGAGCTATCCCCTATCACTTCATATCAAGATGACAGAGAAATGATAGAGACAGGTTTAGAGATATGAATGAGAAAAAATAATGAACGTTTATTGCAAGGACCTATGTCCGGATTTTGACAAAATTCTGTAGTTACTGCTACAAAAATAACCCAAAAAGCTAACATTCTTGTGAACAAGTGTGAGCAAACAAAAAACCATGCACTGGCACTACATAATTAAAATGAAATCAAATCTTTAACCAAACATATTTTAACTTGTTAATACACAATATTGTGAGCACTCATTCCTATAACCCAGGTACTTAGGTGTTTAAAGTATTAACAGTTTCCTTCAGTATTAATTGCTTTATATAATACAAATCAAATGTGCATGATTGTAATTAGAGAAATCAATCTTCCCAATGAGGTCTATTATATTGTGAAAGTCATGAGTGAAAGAGCCTCCACAGCAGGGCCTCTGCTAAAGAGGCATCACATGGAGAGTGCCAGGTCCCAGCAAGATCTTCCTGTCAGTACAGAAGCATTCAGACATCAGCCCAGTATTTCACGGCCCTGGCCCTGGCCCTGGCCCTGGCGCTGGCCCTGGCCCTGGCCCTGGCCCTGGCCCTGGCCCTGGCCCTGGCCCTGGCCCTGGCCCTGGCCCTGGCCCTGGCCCTGGCCCTGGCCCTGGCCCTGGCCCTGGCCCTGGCCCACTAATTAATTATCAATTTAATTTTTTAAAAACATCTTTATTCCAGGAAGAGATCATTCTGACTACTCCATGTGGGATTTAAGTATGCACCACCATGTCATTCTTCAAACATATTTCATTATATATTAATTATTTAAATCGATGAAGATGTTGTTCTTTTGACTCGAGTCAGGAAATTCCGCCATGGGAGTTAATCATGTGGCATTATTTAATAATCTAAGTACTACTTCCTTGACAATTACTGGAATTTGGCTCCATCTTATGAGTGTTAAGTATGGAGGACTATCCAATTATTAACTTATTTGATTGCGTAATTAATGATGGTGTCATCCGTCATTTGGCTGCTGAGGGATTGACACAGCAGGAGATCGGTTTCAGAAGCAGTTTTCAGAGAATGGGGGACACTGCCTTATACAGTGATTACTGATTATGTAATAGTAGATTTTTAGCAATCGAATGATTACACGAGTTAAAAAAAAAAACTGTACTGTTTCGCATCATCAGTTTCTGAGAGGTTGCAACAGAACTAACCCATGAAGGACACAGTGACCAGCGATTTTAAAAATGGAATAACTGAATAATCTCCTGATCAGGGAATCTCATCTAATGAACTCTGTCGGGCTGATAACATGACACACCACCAAGAATAAATCACTCTAAATAACCATATTAGAAAGTGGGGTACAGGACTTAATAGAGAACTGTCAATTGAGGAATCCAAAATGACTGAAAGAAACAGAAGACACTGCTCAAAATCCTTAAACATCAGCCTAATGCAAACCTAAACAACTCTGAGAAACCATGGGATCGAGCCCCTCTAAAGGGAAGAGGATGAAGAGGAGTTTATTTTATTTTCAATAAAGGGAAAAGGATTATAGTAGAGGCGATTAATTGTATTGTTTCCATTGTAGAAATTAGAAGATTGAAGCATAGAAAACAGGTTTAAAGTATTCATCATTGTACTTGAATGGCAAAATGATGCTTTCGTTTTTCATGCTTATGTCTCTATAGGCATGTTGTAGCTTGAGAGAATGGTAAATATGTAGAACTCAAAAGAAAGAGCCCTGCTTTGTTTTTGTGAGAAACTAACTCAGTGAGGCTGTAAGGTCAGTTCATTGAGGGGGGGGGTATACTCCTTTTCGCATGGGGGAGGGGCACTAGAATGTGACTGAATGTTGGTTCATAAATGTTGCCTGGCAACCCTGCTTGCATTCTGTATCCTGGTATGATGGGCCAAGGACCAGAGCGAAGCTTCGAGAATGGTTTAACATGGGACATTACAGTCTCCCAAGAAAACAATCTCATAAAAATTTAATGACAGCATTTATTCACCTAAAAAAGTCATAGCCACACCTTTGGAAGTGTACCTACATCTTTTACTGCTTTCCAAATTCAAGATTACCTAATCATCACTGAACGTATTCTGTGGAGAAACTGTTCAAAGTCTTCTGTTTATGAATATTCTCTCTCCTAAGAAGAAAAATTTTGGAACAAAAGATAATAAGACTCACAATTATTCATCAAGAGGTGAGTTTGCCCTTTTTGACTTCCTTCAGGAAGGTGATAATCCATTTGTTAGAGTAGACTTAGTGATTGTTGGATTTCATTCCATCTCTTTTGAGGCAGCCATCCAACATTAAATATGTGATATCTTCTAAAAACCCTGCATCCACAATGACAGTTCAGCATTTAAACATGTTACTACTATGCTCTGCGATTAAATAAGGGATGAACCTGGGAGTTTCCCACAATCATGTGGGAATCAACTGAGAGGCAATTGTGTGGAGTATGGCAGACCATTTCATCTTCTGATTGTGTTGTTATTTGATTATTAATATAGGACATTAGATAATCAATGATCAGTGGATTGTGGTGATGCGAAGTGGGAGGCAATTATTATAGACCATGTTAATATCAATTATGTAGTTAAAATATTTAAACTAATCACGACAGCATCGTTCATGAGCCTGGTTTGGAGCCACCTTAGGGAAGTGGATGATGTTACATGAACTCATTATTTGATTATTTAATTATATAAAACAATGATTATATCATCCATGACACCTGGAATCTGGTGCCACAGATCATCTAATTACATAATTAATGTATTTAAGTTGACAATCTGTGTTAATCCCCAAGATAATGTAAATGTTTTTATAGTAATGTAAACAACAATCCTCCATTCCATGAAGAGACTTGTAAAGCTCCCTCTTGTGGAGTTAATGTGCAATATCTACATTTTATGATTCATTGACTCAATTGATGATGATGACATCCATCATGACTGGAGTCTGGCCATGCTTCCGTGTCAGAAAAATAGTACATCCCCTATACATTGTGACAGATACCTATTACTGACTTATTAAATTCTTTAAATTATGTAAACAACAGACAGTGCCATCACCGATTAAGTTCAGGGTGCAAAAATCTGTCAGGGACAAGATTAGGAGAGATGTAGTCATGGGCAGAGCGTTTTCTGAATGATCTATGCATCTCCCAGAGTATGAGGGATGCAGGGTGATTGAGTCCATAAGGTGGCACGGTGCCCTCCAAGAAGTACAAGGCTTCACCAAGTCCGGCACAGTAGTCTGGGTGTTGACTACCTCCTCTTCCTCCACATCTTCACATCGTTTGTGATCTACCGTGAGAAGAAGGAGTGGCACTAGGAGGTCGGCACCATCACCGGGACCTGGCAAAAGGATGACGACTCAGAACACTGAAGAACATCTCTCTCTCAGCTATGCTGGTGATGCCCCTGTTGCGGCCATCTTTTCAGCTGTTATCATCATTGTGGCTACTATTGCTACACCAGGATTGGGCCCATTATCTCACGTCCTGCCACATCACAACAGAGATTCAGGCGCCTGTGATTAGGTCAGGCCAACAGAATTCATCAGGCAAGACAGTAGTATCATTATCTGACGATTATCTGATGGCATTTTAAAAATGTGTGATGACAGCATACATTTTCATACCTGCCATGTCTGCCTAGGAATTGATGATACAAAGAAATAGGTCAACAGCTTACATATTTAAAGATGTAATTATTAAATTCTTTCATTATATAATCTGTGATCCCTGAAGTTTGGCGCCACCTTGTGTGACTCAAGTGTGACAGAAGATCTAAGTATCTGATTATTTCATTATTCAAATCTGTCTTTTTCTACTCCAGGAAGAGTGGAGTCTGGATCAACCTTGTTGGTGTTAATTTGTATGTTGTGAATACTTTCTTCCTTTCTATAATTATTTCTTTCTTTCTTTCTTTCTTTCTTCCTTTCTTTATTTAAATCAATGTTGATATCATTTTGTTACCTCTGTAGGGGTGAATTATGAGAAACAATCTTTTTATTCATTCATTTTTTGTTCAAACCTATGATTAAGAACTCAATGTCACTTCAGTATTGAGCAATCATTTAGACTTCATGCATAAAAGACCATCCACTTGTTTAAGGTTTATTCATTAATTATGAAAATCTGTCATTATGTATTCAGTAATCACTAGAGGTTTTAGCTCCTTAGGGGAGACCGTTGTACTAGACCATCACATCATCTAATACTACACTTACTTCTTTAACGTTAAACTAGGAAATTAAGTAATAATTCATCATTTAATTTATGTATTTAAAATACAGGTAATTTTATGGATCATAAGTCGCTTTGGAGTCAGATTTTGGGAGTTGATGATGTAATATCATCTCATTACTTCATAATTTAGCTATTTAAATAGATCTTTACATCAGCGATAGGTTTAGGACTTTGGTGCCATCTCGTCAGTGTTATGAAAAAGGCCCACTAAATAATTATCAATTTAATATTTTAAAAAAATCATTATTCCAGGAGTAGTCAGTCTGATTACTCCATGTGGGATTTAACTATGCACCACCATGTCATTTTTCAATCATTTTGTTTATATATTAACTACTTAAATGGATGAAGATGATGTTCTTCTTGACCTAGTCGTGCCATTCCTCCATGGGATTTAATCACGTGGCATTATGTAATAATCTAAGTACTACTTCCTTGACAATCACAGGAGTTTAGCTCTATCTTATGAGTGTTAAGTATGGAGGACTATCCAATTATTAACTTATTTGATTGCGTAAGTAATGATTGTGTCATCTGTCATTTGACTGCTGTGGGACTGACATAGCAGGCGATCGGTATCAAAAGCAGTGCCCAGAGAATGGGGGACAATGCCTTATACTTTGATTACTGATTACATAATAATAGATTTTTAACAATCGAATGGTTGCAAGATTTTAAAAAACTGTACTGTTTCACATCATCAGTTTTTGAGAGGTTGCAACAGAACTGACCCATGAAGGACACAGTGACCAGCGATTTTACAAATGGAATAACTGAATAATCTCCTGATCAGGGAATCACATCTAATGAACTCTGTTGGGCTGATAACATGACACACCGCAAACAATAAATCACTCTAAATAACAATATTAGAAAGCAGGATATAGGACTTAATAGAGAACAGTCAATTGAGGAATCCAAAATGACTGAAAGAAACATAAGACACTGCTCAAAATCCTTAAACATCAGCCTAATGCAAACCTAAACAACACTGAGAAACCATGGGATCGAACTACTATAAAGGGAAGAGGATGAAGAAGAGTTTATTTTCTTTTCAATAAAGGGAAAAGGATTCTGTTGGATTCAATTAATTGTATTGTTTCCGGACTAGAAATTAGAAAATTGAAGCATAGGAAACAGGTTTAAAATACTTTTCATTGTACTTGAATTGCACAATGATGCTTTCGTTTTCATGCTTATGTCACTATAGGCAAGTTGGAGCTTGAGTAACTTGTAAATATGTAGAACTCAGAAGAAAGAGCCCTGCTTTGTTTTTATGAGAAACTCAGTGAGGCTGTAAGGTTAGTTCATCGGTCAGTATACTCCTTTTAGCATGGGAGAGGGGCACCAGAATGTGACAGAATGTTGGTTCATAAATGTTGCCTGGCATCCCTGGTTGCATTCTGTATTCTGGTATCATGGGCCAAGGACCAGAGAGCAGCTTCTAGAAAGTGGTATCATGGGACATTACAATCTCCCAAGATAATTATCTCCTAAAAGTTGTAATGACAGAATTTCATTCGCCTAATCAAGTCATAGCCACACCTCTGGAAGTATGCTTACAGCTTTTACTGAATAGCAAATTCAAGATTACCTAATCATCAGAGAATGTAGTCTGTGGAGAAACAGTTCAAAGTCTTCTGTTTGTGAATACACTCTCTCCTAAGAAGTAAAACTATGGAACATAAGATAATAAGACTCACAATTATTCATCCATCAAAATGTGAGTTTGCCCTTGTTGACTTCCTTCAGGAAGGTGACAATCCATTTGTTAGAGTAGACTTTGTGATTATTGGATTTCAGTCCATCTCTTTTGAGGAAGCCGTCCAACATTAACTATGTGATATCTTCTAAAAACCCTACATACACAATGACAGTTCAGCATTTCAACATGTTACTACTCTGCTCTGCGATTAAATAAGGGATGAACCTGGGAGTTTCCCACAATCATGTGGGAGTCAACTGAGAGACAAATGTGTGGAGTATGGCAGACCATTTCATCCTCTGATTATGTTGTTATTTGATTATTAAAATAGGACATTAGATAATCTGTTATCAGTGGATTGTGGTGACTTGATGTGGGAGGCAATTATTATAAACCATCTTAATATCAATTGTGTAGTTAAAATATTTAAATTAATCATGACAGCATCATTCATGAGCCTCGTTTGGAGCCACCTTAAAGAAGAGGATGATGTTACATGAACTCATTATTTGATTTTTTAATTATATAAAACAATGATTATATTGTCCATGACACCTGGAATCTGGTGCCACAGATCATCTGATTACATAATTAATGATTTTAAATTGACAATCTATGTTAATCCCCAAAATAATGTAAATATTTGTATAGTTATGTAAACAAAATCCTCCATTCCATGAAGAGACATATAAAGCAAACTCTTGTGGAGATAATGTGCAATATCTTCACATTTCATGATTCATTGACTCAATTGATGATGATGATGACATCCTTCATGACTGGATTCTGGCCATGCTTCCCTGCCAGTAAAATGCTACATCCCCTATTTATTGTGACAGTTAGCATTTACTGACAGTGGCATCAACGATTATGGTTAGGGTGCAAATATCTGTCAGGGAGAAGTTTAGGAAAGTTGTAGACATGGGCAGAGCATTTTCTGAATGATCTATGCATCTCACAGAGTACTAGGGATGCTAGATGATAGAGTCCAGAAGCTATGCTGCTGATGCCATGGTGGTGCATACTTAAATCCCACATGGAGTAGTCAGACTGATCTCTTACTGGAATAATGACGTTTTTAAAAAATTAAATTGATAATTAATTTGTGGGCCTTTTATAGTAAAACTGACGAGATGGCACCAAAATCCTAAACCTATCGAAGATGTAAAGATCTATTTACATAGCTAAATGATGAAGTAATGAGATGATATTACTTCATCAACTCCCAAAATCTGACTCCAAAAGGGACTTATGGTCCATAACATTACCTGTATTTTAAATACGTAAATTAAATGATGAATTATTACTTAATTTCTTAGTTTAACAGTTAAAGAAGTAAGTGTAGTATTAGATGATGTGATGGTCTGGTACAACGGTCGACCCTAAGGAGGCTCAAAACTCTAGTGATCACTGAAAACATAATTGACAGATTTTAATAATTAAATGAATAAACCTTAAACAAGTGGATGTTGTTTTATGCGTGAAGCCTAAATGATTGCTCAACATTGAAGAGACATTGAATTCTTAATCATAGATTTGAACAAAAAAACAAATGAATAGAGAGATAAATTCTCATAATTCACCCCTAGAGAGAAAACAAAATAATATCAACATTGATTTAAAGAAAGAAAGAAAGAAAGAAAGAAAGAAAGAAAGAAAGAAAGAAATCACAAGGTACAATTTAACACCAACAAGATGAATCCACACTATACTCTTCCTGGAGTAGAAACAGACAGATTTGAATAATGAAATAATCAGATAGTAAGATCGTCTGTCACACTTCAGTCACACAAGTTTGCACCAAACTTCAGGCATCACAGATTTTATAATGAAAGAATTTAATAATTACATCTTTAAATATGTAAGCCGTTGACCTTTTTTGTATCATCAATTCCTGGGCAGACTTGCCATGTATGAAACTGTATGCTGTTATCACGCATTTTTAAAATGCCATCAGTTATTTGTCACATAATCATACAGTCTTGCCTGATGAATTGTGATGGCCTGACATCATCACAAGCGCCCGAATCTCTGTTGTGATGCGCCAGGAAGTGAGATAATGGGTCCAATCCTGGCTTAGCAATAGTAGCCACAATGTTGATAACAGCTGAAAAGTTGGCTGCAGCAGGTGTATCACCAGCATAGCTGAGAGAGAGATGTTCTTCTGTGTTCTGAGTCGTCATCCTTTATCAGGTCTCGGTGATGGTGCCGACTGACTAGTGCCACTCCTTCTTTTCATGGTAGATCTCAAGCGATGTGAAGATGTGTAGGAAGAGCAGGTAGTCAACACCCGACCAGGATGCGGGCCTTGGTGAAGTCTTTGTTCTTCTCATGGGGCACCGTGCAACCTTCTGGACTTAATCATCCTGCATCCCTCGTACCCTGGGAGATGCATAGATCATTCAGAAAATGCTCTGGCCATGTCTACAACTTTCCTAAACTTCTACCTGACAGATATTTGCAACATAACCATATTCGGTGATGGCACTGTCTGACGTTTACAAATTTAAAGAATTAAATAAGTGAGTATTAGTTAACTGTCACAATAAATAGGGGATGTAGCATTCTACTGGCAGGAAGCATAGCCAGACTCCAGGCATGAAGGATGTCATCATCACTTGAGTCAATGAATCATACAATGTGATGATAATGCACAATATCTCCACAAGTGGGAGCTTTACAGGTCTCTTCATGGAATGGAGGATTTTTGTTTACATAACTATACAAATATTTACATTATCTTGGAGATTAACACAGATTGTCAACTTAAATACATTAATTATGTAATTAGATGATCTGTGGCACCAGATTCCAGGTGTCATGGATGATATAATCATTGTTTTATATAATTAAATAATCAAATAATGAGTTCATGTAACATAATCCACTTCCTTAAGGTGGCTCCAAACCAGACTATTGAACGATGCTGTTGTGATAAATTTAAATATTTTAACTACATAATTGATATTAAGATGGTCAATAAGAATTGCCTCCCACATCGCATCACCACAATCCACTGATCATGGATTATCTAATGTCCGATATTAATAATCAAATAACAACACAATCAAAGGATGAAATGGTCTGCCATACTCCACACATTTGTCTCTCAGTTGACTCCCACATGATTGTGGGAAACTCCCAGGTTCATCCCTTATTTAATCGCAGAGCAGAGTAGTAACATGTTGAAATGCTGAACTGTCATTATGTATGTAGGGATTTTAGAAGATATCACATATTTAATGTTGGACGGCTGCCTCAAAAGAGATGGACTGAAATCCAACAATCACTAAGTCTACTCTAACAAATGGATTATCACCTTCCTGAAGGAAGTCAACAATGGCAAACTCACCTTTTGATGAATAATTGTGAGTCTTATTATCTTTTGTTCCATAGTGTGACTTCTTAGGAGAGAGAGTATTCATTAACAGAAGACTTTGAACAGTTTCTCCACAGACTATGTTCAGTGATGATTAGTTAATCTTGAATTTGGAAAATAGTAAAAGCAGTAGGCCCACTTCCAGAGGTGTGGGTATGACTTTCTTAGGTGAATCAAATGCTGTCATTAAATTTTTTGGAGATAGTTATCTTGGGAGACTGTAATGTCCCAAGTTTACCCATTCTCGAAGCTTCGCTCTGGTCCTTGGCCCATGATACCAGGATACAGAATGCAAGCAGGGTTGCCAGTCAACATTTATGTACCAACATTCTGTCACATTCTAGGACCCCTCCCCAATGCTAAAAGGAGTATCCCCAACTATGAACTAACCTTACAGACTCAATGAGCTTCTCAAAAAAACAAAGCAGGGCACTTTCTTATGAGTTCTACATATTTACCAGTCTCTCAAGCTACAACATGCCTATAGTGACATAAGCATGAAAACGAAAGCATCATTTTGCCATTCAAGTACAATGATGAGTATTTTAAACCTGTTTTCTATGCTCAATTTTCTAATTTCTACAATGGAAACAATACAATTAATCGCCTCTACTATAATCCTTTTCCCTTTATTGAAAATAAAATAATCTCTGCTTCATTTTCTTACCTATAGAGGAGCTTGATCCCATGGTTTCTAAGAGTTGTTTAGATTTGCATTAGGATGATGATTAAGGATTTTGAGCAGTGTCTTATGTTTCTTTCAGTCATTTTTGGATTCCTCAATTGACTGTTCTCTATTAAGTCCTGTACCCTGCTTTCTAATATGGTTATTTAGAGTTATTTATTGTTGCTGGTGTGTCATGTAAACAGCCCGACAGAGTTCATTAGATGAGGTTCCCTGATCAGGAGATTATTCAGTTATTCCATTTTTAAAATCGGTGGTCACTGTGTCCATCATGGGTCAGTTCTGTTGCAAAATCTCGGAAACTGATGATGCGAAACAGTACAGTTTTTTTTTTTTAATCGTGTAATCATTCAATTATTCAAAATCTACTATTGCATAATCAGTAATCACTGTATAAGGCAGTGTCTCTCCTTCTCTGTCCTCTGCTTCTGGTACCAACCTCCTGCTGTGTCAATGCCACTGCAGCCAAATGCCGGATGACACCATAATTACTTACGCAATCAAATGAGTTAATAATTGGATAGTCCTCCATATTTAACTTTCAAAATTTGGAACCAAACTCCAGTGATTGTCAAGGAAGTAGTACTTAGATAATTAAATAATGCCATGTGATTAACTCCCATGGAGTTTTGGCCCGACTCCAGTCAAGAAGAAAAACAACTTCATCGATTTTAATAATTAATATATAATGAAAAATGATTGAAAAATGGCATGGTGGTGCATACTTAAATCCCACATGGAGTAGTCAGACTGATCTCTTACTGGAATAATGATGTTTTACAAAAATAAATACAAAATTAATTAGTGGGCCTTTTATATTAACACTGATGAGATGGCACCAAAGTCCTAAACCTATCGCTGATATAAAGATCTATTTACATAGCTAAATGATGAAGTAATGAGATGATATTACATCATCAACTACCAAAATCTGACTCCAAACGGGACTTATGGTCCATAACATTACATGTTTTTAAATATGTAAATTAAATGATGAATTATTACTTAATTTCCTAGTTTAACAGTTAAAGAAGTAAGTGTAGTATTAGATGGCGTGATAGTCTGGTACAACGGTCTCCCCTAAGGAGGCTCAAATCTCCAGTGATCACTGAATACATAATGACAGATTTTCATAATTAAATGAATACACATTAAACAAGTGGATGGTGTTTTATGCGTGAAGCCTAAATGATTGCTCAATACTGAAGAGGCATTGAGTTCTTAATCATAGATTTGAACAAAAAATGAATGAATAAAGAGTTAGTTTCTCATAATTAACCCCTAGAGAGATAACAAAATGATATCAACATTGATTTAAATAAAGAAAGGAAGAAAGAAAGAATGAAAGAAAGAAAGAATGAAAGAATTCACAAGATACAATTTAACACCAACAAGGTGTATACAGACTCCACTCTCCCTGGAGTAGAAAAAGACAGATTTGAATAATGAAATAATCAGATAGTTAGATCGTCTGTCACACTTGAGTCACACAAGGTGGCGCCAAACTTCAGGGATCACAGATTATATAATGAAAGAATTTAATAATTACATCTTTAAATATGTAAGCCATTGACATTTTTTTGTATCATCAATTCCTGGGCAGACTTGCCAGGTATGAAACTGTATGCTGTCATCACGCATATTTAACAGGCCATCAGTTAATCGTCAGATAATCATACTGTCTTGCCTGATGAATTCTGTTGGCCTGACCTCATCACAAGCGCCTTAATGTCTGTTGTGGTGCGGCAGAACATGAGATAGTGGGCCCAATCTTGGCTTAGCAATAGTAGCCACAATGTTGATAACAGCTGAAAAGATGGATGCAGCAGGTGCATCAATAGCATAGCTGAGAGAGAGAGATGTTCTTCTGTCTTCTGAGTCGTCATCCTTATGCCAGGTCTCGGTGATGATGCCGACCTCCTAGTGCTACTCCTTCTTCTCATGGTAGACCACAACCAATGTGAAGATGTAGAGGAAGAAAGGGAGTCAAGAGCCAGACCACCGTTCCGGCCTTGGTGAAGTACTTGTGCTTCTCAGAGGGCACCGTGCAACCTTAAGGACTCAATCACCCAGCATCCCTCGAACTCTGGAAGATGCATATATCATTCAGAAAATGCTCTGCTCATGTCTACAACTTTCCTAACCTTGTCCCTGACAGATTTTTGCACCCTAATGTAATCGGTGATGGCAGTGTCTGTCGTTTACCTAATTTAAAGTATTAAATAAGTCACTAATAGCTAACTGTCACAATAAATAGTGGATGTAGCATGCTAATGGCAGGGAAGCATGGCCAGACTCCAGTCATGAAGGATGTCATCATCATCAATTGAGTCAATGAATCATACAATGTGAAGATATTGCACATTATCTCCACAAGTGGGGGCTTTACAGGTATCTTCATGGAATCGGGGATTGTTGTTTACATAACTATATAAATATTTACATTACCTTGGGGATTAACACAGATTGTCAATTTACATTCATTAATTATGTAATTAGATGATCCGTGGCACCAGATTCCAGGTGTCATGGACGATATAATCATTGTTTTATATAATGAAATAATCAAATAATGAGTTCATGTAACATCATCCACTTCCCTAAGGTGGCTCCAAATCAGGCTCTTGAACGATGCGGTCGTGATGAATTTAAATATTTTAACTACATAATTGACATTAAGATGGTCTATAATAATTGCCTCCCATATCGCGTCACCACAATCCACATATCATGGATTATCTAATGTCCTATTTAATAATCAAATAACAACATAATCAGAGGATGAAATGATCTGCCATACTCCACACAATTGACTCTCTGTTGACTCCCACATGATTGTGGGAAACTCCCAGGTTCATCCCTTATTTAATCGCATTGCAGAGTAGTAACATGTTTAAATGCTGAACTGTCGTTGTATATGCAGCGTTTTTAGACGATATCACATATTTAATGATGGGCGGCTGCCTCAAAAGAGATGGACTGAAATCCAATAATCACAAAGTCTACTCTAACAAATGGATTATCACCTTCCTGAAGGAAGTCATCAATGGAAAACTCACCTTTTGATGAATAATTGTGAGTCTTATTATCTTTTGTTCCATAGTTTGACTTCTTAGGAGCTAGAGTATTCATAAACAGAAGTATTTGAACTGTTTCTCCACAGACTACATTCTCTGATGACTGGATAATCTTGAATTTGGTAACCAGTAAAAGCTGTAGGCACACCTCCACAGGTGTGGCTATGACTTGTTTAGGCGAATCAAATGTTGTCATTAAAAGTTTTAGGAGATAGTTACCTTGGGAAACTGTAATGTCCCATGATAACACTTTCTCGAAGCTGCTCTCTGGTCCTTGGCCCATGATACCAGGATACAGAACACAACAGGGTTGCCAGGCAACATTTATGAACCAACATTCTGTCACATTCTAGTGCCCCTCCCACATGCTTAAAGGAGTATACCCACCGATGAACTAACTTTACAGCCTCACTGAGTTTATCACCAAAAACAAAGCAGGGCTCTTTCTTTTGAGTTCTACATATTTACCAGTCTCTCAAGCTACAACATGCCTATAGTGACATAAGCATGAAAACGAAAGAATCATTGTGCCATTCAAGTATAATGATGAGTATTTTAAACCTGTTTTCTATGCTTCAGATTTCTAATTTCTAGAACGGAAACAATACAATTAATCACCTGTACCATAATCCTTTTCCCTTTATTGAAAATGAAGTTAACTCCTCTGCATCCTCTTACCTTTAGAGGAGCTTGATCCCATGTTTTTTTTTTTTTTTAGAGTATTTTTTATTTAATTTTATATAACAAAGTCCAATTAAATGAAAACAAACATTTATACACAATATTTGGGAATTTGGGCGCCGTTCTTTCCAAACTACTTCCTGCTGGTAAGGTGCGCTGTCTTGGGGGATTCGAAGAAGATTCAGATATCCTTGCTGTAGTCTGTAGGGCTGTTTTGTCCAGCTGTTTGGAATGTAGGATCAGCTTGTACTCTGTTTCAGGCGGTCTGGTGTGATCAAACCACATTAGTCTGGAAGGAATCCACATCATTTCATTTTCTGTGGAAACAAAAATAGAAATACTTTTCCCCAGTAACTTGTTCTTCAACTTAAATTTTGGAGTCAAATTTTTTTTTTTTTTTTTTTTTTTTTTTTTTTTTATTATTTTACATGTCGATCCCAGTTCCCTCGACCTCCCTCCCTCCCTCCCCCAAAGCCCTCCCTCCCTCCTTCCCTCCCTTTTGCCCTCTCTACCCTCTCCCATGCACTCTAAACACGCTCCCCTCCCAACCCCCCACCACAATACAATATGTAGGGGAATGCCATCCAGTTGGGGTCATGTAGATCTGACAGGTCCTGTGAAGTAGGGACTAGGGCTTCTCTCCTATCTCTAGAATAAGGCAGTTATCCCTCCATGGGGGATATGTTTGCAAAGTCCTTTTGTGCACCAGGGATACATCCTGGCTCCACTGTCTGAGGTCTCTTAGACTGCTCAGACCTTCTGGCTGAGACCCATATTCAGGGGGGTCCGAGTCAGACCCCTGTTGGCTTCCCAGCTATCAGTCTAGTGGCCCTTAGCTCCTCCTTGTTCAGGTAAGCTGTCTCTATGTACTTCTACCGCATGGTCTTGTCCTCTCCATCTGCTTCTGGGTTCTAGTTTGACTCAGTGTTTATGTATGGGTGTTTGCTCCTGTTTTCAACAGGCATTAGTTGAGGACTCCATGGAGAAGTTAGTTGTTGATCTCACTCTCCGGGAAGGGCATTTATGATAGCCTTTCCACGGAAGCTGAGATTGTTAGTTGGGAGCAGTCTTGTAGTTCCCTCGACCTTTCTTTGTGTTCAACTTTATCTTCAAACCAATATTGGCTCCCTCTTTTATGTTCTCTCTCTCTGTCTCTGTCTCTCTCTCTCTTTCCTATTTTCCATTCCTAACCAGGCTCAATCCTCCTGGTCACACATGCCTTCCTCTCCTCCCTCTCATTTTCTCCTACTTCTCTCTCCATTAGCTGTCCTCCCCCACTATACCTGAGGTCTGGGGGACTTGTCCCTTCCCAGTTCTGTGAGGGACTTTATATGAATCTCTTAGAATACAACTTGTATCCTAGTTCCTCTGGTGATGTGAATTATAGGCTGGTGATCATTTGATCTAGGTCTAAAATCCATATATGAGTGAGTACATACTGTGTTCCTCTTTTTGTGACTGGGTTACCTCATTCAGGATGGTTTCTTCAAGTGCCATCCACTTGCCTGCGAATTTCAAGATACCATTATTTTTTTCTGCAGAGTAGTATTCCATTGTGTAGATGTGCCACATCTTCATTAACCATTCTTCAATTGAAGGGCATCTAGGTTGCTTCCAGGTTCTTGTTATTACAAATAGTGCTGCTATGAACATAGTTGAACAGATGTCTTTGTTGCATTGATGTGAATCCTTTGGGTATATGCCTAAGAGGGGGATTGCCGGGTCCTGTGGTAAACTAATTCCCATTTTCCTGAGGAACCGCCATACTGATCTCCAAAGTGGCTGTATGAGTTTGCACTCCCACCAGCAGTGGAGGAGTGTTCCACTTTCTCCACATCCTCTCCAACATAAGTCATCACTGGTGTTTCTAATTTTAGCCATTCTGGCAGGGGTAAGATGGTATCTCAAAGTTGTTTTGATTTGCATTTCCCTGATAGCTAAGGATGTGGAGCATTTTCTTAAGTGTCTTTCAGCCTTTTCTTCAGTTCTGTACCCCATTTTTTAATAGGGTTATTTGGTGTTTTGTTGACTAGTTTCTTGAGTTCTTTGTATATTTTGGAGATCAGCCCTTTGTCGGATATAGGATTAGTGAAAATCTTTTCCCAGTCAGTGGGCTGCCGTTTGGTCTTGTCAACTGTGTCCTTTGCCTTACAGAAGCTTCTAAGTTTGAAGAGGTCCCATTTATTAATTGTTTCTTTCAGTGTCTGTGCCCCTGGAGTTATGTTCAAGAAGCGGTCTCCTATACCAATTTGTTCAAGGGTACCTCCTACTTGCTCTTCTAAGAGGTTCAATGTGGCTGGATTGATGTTGAGGTCTTTGATCCATTTGGACTTGAGTTTTGTGCATGGCGACAGACATGGGTCTATCTGCAGTCTTCTACACACCCTCATCCAATTGTGCCAGCACCATTTGTTGAAGATGCTGTCTTTGCCCCATTGTATAATTTTAGCTGTTTTGTCGAAAATCAGGTGTTCATAGGTGCGTGGATTAATATCAGGATTTTCAATTCGATTCCATTGGTCTACCTGTCTATTTTTATGCCAATACCAGGCTGTTTTCAGAACTATAGCTCTGTAGTAGAGCTTAAAGTCAGGAATGGTGATGCCTCCTGATGTTCTTTTATTGTATAGGGTTGTTTTGGCTATCCTGGGTCTTTTGTTTTTCCATATAAAGTTGATTATTATCCTTTCAAGGTCGGTGAAGAATTGTGGTGGGATTTTAATGGGGATTGCATTGAATCTGTAGATTGCTTTTGGTAAGATTGCCATTTTTACTATGTTTATCCTACCTATCCAAGAGCATGGGAGGTCTTTCCATTTTCTGGTATCTTCTTTAATTTCTTTCTTTAGAGTCACAAAGTTCTTATTATATAGATCTTTTACTTGTTTGGTAAGGGTTACACCAAGATACTTTATGTTGCTTGTGGCTATTGTATAGGGTGATGTTTCTCTGATTTCTTTCTCTGCCTCTTTGTCGTCTGAAAAAAATAGGGCTACTGATTTTTTTGAGTTTATCTTGTATCCTGCTAGTTTGCTGAAGGTGTTTATCAGCTGTAGGAGTTCCCTGGTAGAGTTTATTGGGTCGCTTATGTAAACTATCATATCATCTGCAAATAGAGACAGTTTGACTTCTTCCTTTCCAATTTGGATGCCCTTGATCTCCTTTTGTTGTCTTATAGCATTAGCTAGAACTTCTAGTACGATATTGAAGAGATATGGAGAGAGAGGACAGCCTTGTCTTGTTCCTGATTTTAGAGGAATTGGCTTAAGTTTCTCTCCATTCAGTTTGATGTTGGCAGTTGGTTTGTTGTATATTGCTCTTATTATGTTTAGGTATGTTCCTGTTATCCCTGACCTCTCTAATACCTTTATCATGAAAGGGTGTTGAATTTTATCGAAGGCTTTTTCTGCATCTAGGGAGATAATCATATGGTTTTTCTTTTTCAGTTTGTTTATATGGTGGATCACGTTGATAGATTTTCGTATGTTAAACCATCCCTGCAATCCAGGTATGAAGCCTACTTGATCATGGTGGATGATTTCTCTGATGTATTTTTGAATTCGGTTTGCCATTATTTTATTGAGTATTTTTGCATCGATGTTCATCAGGGATATTGGTCTGTAGTTTTCTTTCTTAGTTATGTCTTTGTGAGGTTTGTGTACCAAAGTTATTGTGGCCTCATAAAAAGAGATTGGCAATAAACCTTCTGTTTCTATCTTGTGGAACAGTTTGAGGAGTAGTGGTATTAGTTCTTCCTTGAATGTCTGGTAGAATTCTGCACTGAATCCATCTGGCCCTGGACTTTTTTTTCGTTGGAAGGCTTTCGATGACTGCTTCTATTTCATTTCGGGTTATAGGTCTATTTAAGTTGTTTGTCTGTTCTTGATTTAATTTTGGTAAGTGATAGTTATCCAGAAACTTGTCCATTTCCTTTGAATTTTCAATTTTTGTGGAATACAGATTTTCGAAGTATGACCTGAAAATTGTCTGGATTTCCTCTGTGTCTGTTGTTATGTTCCCCATTTCGTTTCTGATTTTGTTAATTTGCATGTTCTGTCTCTGCTTTTTCGTTAATTTGGATAAAGGTTTATCAATCTTGTTGATTTTCTCACAAAACCAACTCTTTGTTGCATTGATTTTTTGTATTGTTTTCCTGGTTTCTATTTTGTTGATTTCAGCCCTCAAGTTGATTATTTCCTGGCGTCTGCTCCTGCGGGGTGAATTCGCTTCTCTCTGTTCTAAGGTTTTCAGTTGCGCTGTTAATTCATTTATGTGACTATCCTCTGTTTTCTTCATATGGGCACTTAGTGCAATGAACTTCCCTCGTAGCACTGCTTTCAAGGTGTCCCATAAGTTCGGGTATGTTGTATCCTCATTCTCGTTGAATATTAGAAAGTCTTTAATTTCTTTCTTTATTTCTTCTTTGACCCAGGAGTGGTGCAATTGCACATTGTTAAGTTTCCATGACTTTGCAGGTTTTCTGCTATTTGTATTGTTGTTGAATTCCAATTTTAAAGCATGGTGGTCCGATAAGATACAGGGGACTATTTCTATTCTCTTGTATCTGTTGAGGTTTGTTATGTCTCCTAGTATGTGGTCGATTTTAGAGAAGGTTCCATGTGGAGCAGAGAAGAAGGTATATTCTTTTGTCTTTGGATGGAATGTTCTATAGATGTCTGTTAGCCCCAGTTGAGACATAACTTCTGTTAATTCTTTTGTTTCTTTGTTGAGGTTCTGATTTGTGGTCCTGTCTAGTGTTGAGAGTGGTGTATTGAAGTCTCCCACTATAAGTGTGTGAGGTTTTATATGAGCTTTGAGTTTTAGTAGTGTTTCTTTTACGAATGTGGGTGGCTTTGTATTAGGGGCATAGATGTTCAGAATTGAGACTTTGTGTTGATGGATTTCTCCTGAGATGAATATGAAATGACCGTCTTCATCTCTTTTGACTAGTTTTGGTTTGAAGTCTAGCTTGTTAGATATTAGGATAGCTACGCCTGCTTGCTTCTTATTTCCATTTGATTGGAAAATATTTTCCCAACCATTTACCCTGAGGTAATGTCTATCATTGGAGCTAAGATGTGTTTCTTGTATGCAGCAGAAGGATGGATTCTGTCTTCGTATCCATTCTGTTAATCTGTGTCTTTTTATAGGTGAGTTAAGACCATTAATGTTGAGGGTGAGTAAGGACCATTGATTGTTGATGGTTGTTTGATTTAGGTTTGTTGTTGGCAGTGGTATTGTGAATATATTTGTTCTGCTTCACCCTAGGTTTCTGGTGTAGTTGGATTATCTGTTGCCTACATTTTTGTGGGCGTAGTTACCTTCCTTGGGTTGGAATTTTCCTTCCAATACTTTCTGTAGGGCTGGATTTGTAGATACATATTGGGAAAATCTGGTTTTGTCATTGAATATCTTGTTCTCTCCATCTATATTGACTGAGAGTTTTGCTGGATATAGTAGCCTAGGCTGGCATCCGTGTTCTCTTAATACTTTTAGAACATCTATCCAGGACCTTCTGGCCTTGAGGGTTTCCATGGAGAAGTCAGGTGTAATTTTGATAGGTCTGCCTTTATATGTTACCTGTCCTTTTTCCTTTGCTGCTCTTAATATTTTTTCTTTATTCTGTATGCTAGGTGTTTTGATTATTATATGTCGAGGGGTCTTTTTTCTTTGGTCCAGCCTATTTGGGGTTTGGTATGCTTCTTGTACTTTCATGGACATGTCCTTCTTCAGATTTGGAAAGTTTTCCTCGATGATTTTGTTGAATATGTTTTCAGCACCTTTGAGCTGGGCTTCCTCACCTTCCTCTATGCCTATTATTCTTAGGTTTGGCCTTTTCATGGTGTCCCACATTTCCTGGATATTGTGTGTTAAGGATTTGTTGGATTTATGGTTTTCTTTGGTCGATGAATCTATTTCTTCTAGTTTATCTTCTGCGCCTGAGATTCTCTCTTCCATCTCTTGAATTCTATTGGTTATGCTTGTGTCCGTGGTTTCCGATTTTTTGCCCAGCTTTTCAATTTCCAGCTTTCCTTCCATTTGTGTTGCCTTTATTTTCTCAATTTCGGTTTTCAAATCTTGAACCGTTTCCTTCACCTGGTTAATTGTTTTTTCTTGGCTTTCTGTACTTTCCTTAAGGAATTTGTTCATTTCTTCCACTTTTTTGTTTGTTTTTTCCTCTATTTCTTTAAGGGATTTTCTCATATCTTCTTTGAGTGCCCCTATCATTTTTATGATGGTGATTTTTAAGTCGTACCCTTCTGCTTCCTCTGCTTTGTTGTTGTGTTCCATTCTAGTTGGTGTAGATTCCCTAGATTCTGTTGGTGTCATGTTTGTCTTTCTGTTGTTAGGTGTTCTCTTGTATTGCCTTCTTCCCATAGTTTCTTCCTGTAGGTGTTGGTGGTGTCTCTTCCCTCTCTCTATGGTCCTTCCCAGATGGGCTTATGTGGATCAAAGATTCAATGTCTGTATCTCTGTGTGGTCCAAGCTCTCTAGGAGGCTTCTCTCTGGCCAATAGCCGGCAGAAGAGGACGAGGGCTGGACTGGAACATGAGAAGGTTTTGGAGGGTAGTGGGATCTCACTGGAAACTGGCGCTCTCCAGCTGAGACCTCGTTCTTTGGCAGGGGCCCGGATTTGGGGGTCAAGGTTCTTGCCTGTAGGAACTCCAAGTGGACCCGCAGAGATAGGCTGATCTCTGGGAGGGGCCTGGGACTCCAGCAGAGGACTGGAGGCGGGGTCAGGGACCAAGCTGGTGGAAATTACAGGTGGTCCCACGTGGATAGTCAGGTCTCCTTTGTTCGGAGTTGCTCCGAGAGGTCTCCGAAGTAGGGTGGACTGTTGGCTCCACCCTCTGTCCCAGTGCTCAACCAGAGCGGCAGGACCTTAGGTGGGGTTGGGAACAGGGTAGGGGGGGTAGGCTGGAGGTTGGGATGGGTGGGGGTGTATCAGAGCTCCAAGGGTGCTCTCAAAGGGGACCGGAGACAGGAGCAGCAGGATCAGGGGCCAATCCAGGGAGTTCAGGCGGGGGAGGGGGGAAAAGAGGTTGAAGGGGACAGGCAGCCCCGATTGGGCCCAGACTCACCTCTGGCCAATAGCTGGAAAAAGAGGACGAGGGCTGGGCTGGAACTTGAGAAGGTTTTGCAGGGTAGTGGGATCTCACTGGAAACTGGCGCTCTCCAGCTGAGACCTCGTTCTTTGGCAGGGGCCCGGATTTGGGGGTCAAGGTTCTTGCCTGTAGGAACTCCAAGTGGACCCGCAGAGATAGGCTGATCTCTGGGAGGGGCCTGGGACTCCAGCAGAGGACTGGAGGCGGGGTCAGGGACCAAGCTGGTGGAAATTACAGGTGGTCCCACGTGGATAGTCAGGTCTCCTTTGTTCGGAGTTGCTCCGAGAGGTCTCCGAAGTAGGGTGGACTGTTGGCTCCACCCTCTGTCCCAGTGCTCAACCAGAGCAGCAGGACCTTAGGTGGGGTAGGGCACAGGGTGGGGGGGGTAGGCTGGATGTTGGGATGGGTGGGGGTGTATCAGAGCTCCAAGGGTGCTCTCAAAGGGGACCGGAGACAGGAGCAGCAGGATCAGGGGCCAATCCAGGGAGTTCAGGCGGGGGAGGGGGGAAAAGAGGTTGAAGGGGACAGGCAGCCCCGATTGGGCCCAGACTCACCTCTGGCCAATAGCCAGCAGAAGAGGACAAGGGCTGGGCTGGAACATGAGAAGGTTTTGCAGGGTAGTGGGATCTCACTGGAAACTGGCGCTCTCCAGCTGAGACCTCATTCTTTGGCAGGGGCCCGGATTTGGGAGTCAAGGATCTTGCCTGCAGGAACTCCAAGTGGCTGATCCCATGGTTTCTCAGAGTTGTTTAGATTTGCATTACGCTGATGATTTAGGATTTTGAGCAGTGTCTTCTGTTTCTTTCAGTCATTTTGGATTCCTCAATTGACTGTTCTCTATTAAGTCCTGTACCCTGCTTTCTAATATGGTTATTTAGAGTTATTTATTGTTTGTGGTATGTCATGTTAGCAGCCCAACAGAGTTCATTAGATGAGATTCCCTGATCAGGAGATTATTCAGTTATTCCATTTTTAAAATCGGTGGTCACTGTGTCCTTCATGGGTCAGTTCTGTTGCAACCTCTCAGAAACTGATGATGCGAAACAGTACAGTTTTTTTTTTTTTTAATCGTGTAATCATTCGATTGTTAAAAATCTATTGCGTAATCAGTAATCACTGTATAATGCTGTGTCCCCCATTCTCTGGCCACTGCTTCTGGTACCGATCTCCTGCTGTGTCAATCCCACTGCAGCGAATTTACGGATGAAACCATCATTACTTACACAATCAAATAAGTTAATAATTGGATAGTCCTCCATACTTAACTTTCAGAAGATGGAACCAAACACCAGTGATTGTCAAGGAAGTAGTACTTAGATAATTAAATAATGCCACTTGATTAACTCCCATGGATGAATGGCCCTACTCCAGTCAAGAAGAACAATATCTGCATCGATTTAAATAATTAATATATAATGAAAAGTGATTGAATAATGACATGGCAGTGCATACTTAAATTGCACATGGAGTTGTCAGACTGATTTCTTCCTGGAATAATGATGTTTTTAAAAAATTAAATTGAAAATTAATTAGTGGGCCTTTTATATTAACATTGACGAGATGGCACCAAAGTCCTAAACCTATCGCTGATGTGAAGATCTATTTTCATAGTTAAATGATGAAGTAATGAGGTGATATTACATCATCAACTCCCAAAATCTGACTCCAAAAGGGACTCATGGACTATAATATTATCTGTATTATACATGCGTAAATTAAATGATGAATTATTACTTAATTTCCTAGATTAACAGTTAAAGAAGTAAGTATAGTATTAGATGATGTGATCATCTGATATAATGGTCTCCCCTAAGAAGAGTCAAAACTCCAATGATCACTGAATACATAATGACAGATTTTTATAATTAAATGTATATACATTAAACAAGTGGATGATGTTTTATGTATGAATCCTAAATGATTGCTCAATACTGAAGAGACATTGAGTTCTTAATCATAGATTTGAACAAAAAAATGAATGAATAAACAGATAATTTCTCTTAATTCACCCCTAGAGAGAAAAAAAAATGATATCAACATTGATTTAAATAAAGAAAGGAAGAAAGGAAGGAAGAAAGAAAGAATTCACAAGATACAATTTAACACCAACAAGGTGGATCCAGACCCCACTCTCCCTGGAGTAGAAAAACACAGATTTGAATAATGAAATAATCAGATAGTTAGATGGTCTGTCACACTTGAGTCACACAAAGGTGGCGCCAAACTTCAGGGATCACAGATTATATAATGAAAGAACTTAATAATTACATATTTAAATATGTAAGCCATTGACATTTTTTTGTATCATCAATTCCTGAGCAGACTTGCCAGGTATGAAAATGTATGCTTTCACCACGCATTTGTAACATGCCATCAGTCAGATAACCATACTTACTGTCTTGCCTGATGAATTCTGTTGGCCTGACCTCATCACAAGTGCCTGAATGTCTGTTGTATTGCGGCAGGACGTGAGATAGTGCGCCCAATCCTGGCGTAGCAGTCGTAGCCACAATGTTGATAACAGCTGAAAAGATGGCTGCAGCAGGGGCATCAATGGCATGGCTGAGAGAGAGATGTTCTTCCGTGTTCTGAGTCGTCATCCTTTTGCCAGGCCTCGGTGATGGTGCTGACCTCCTAGTGCCACTCCTTCTTCTCATGGTAGATCACAAGCGATGTGAAGATGTGGAGGATGAACAGGTAATCAACAGCCAGACCACCTTGACGGCCTTGGTGAAGTCCTTGTACTTCTCAGAGGGCACCTTGCAACATTCAGGACTCAATCCGCTAGCATCCCTCGTACTCTGGAAGATGCATAGATCATTCAGAAAATGCTCTGCCCATGTCTACAACTTTCCTAACCTTGTCCCTGACAGATTTTTGCACCCTACACTTAATCGGTGATTGCCCAGTCTGTCGTTTACATAATTTAAAAAATTAAAGAAGTCACTAATAGCTAACTGTCACAATAAATAGGGGATGTAGCATTCTACTGGCAGGGAAGCATGGCCATACTCCATTCATGAAGGATGTCATCATCATCAATTGAGTCAATGAATCATAGAATGTGAAGATATTGCACATTACTCCACAAGAGGGAGCTGTGCAGGTCTCTTCATGGAATGGAGGATTGTTGTTTACATAACTATACAAATATTTACATTATCTTGGGGATTAACACAGATTGTCAATTTAAATTCATTAATTATGTAATTAGATGATCTGTGGCACCAGATTCCAGGTGTCATGGACGATATAATCATTGTTGTATATAATTAAATAATCAAATAATGAGTTCATGTAACATCATCCACTTCCCTAAGGTGGCTCCAAACCAGGCTCATGAACGATGCTGTCGTGATAAATTTAAATGTTTTAACTACATAATTGATATTAAGATGGTCTATAATAATTGCCTCCCACATCGCGTCACCACAATCCACTGATCATGGATTATCTAAAGTCCTATTTTAATAATCAAATAACAACATAATCAGAGGATGAAGTGGTCTGCCAAACTCCACACAATTGACTCTCAGTTGACTTCCACATGATTGTGGGAAACTCCCAGGTTCATCAGTTATTTAATCGCAGAGCAGAGTAGTAACATGTTTAAATGCTCAACTGTCATTGTGGATGCAGGGTTTTTAGAAGATATCACATATTTAATGTTGTAGGCTGCCTCAAAAGAGATGGACTGAAATCCAATAATCACAAAGTCTACTCTAACAAATGGATTATCACCTTCCTGAAGGAAGTCATCATTGGCAAACTCACCTTTTGATGAATAATTGTGAGTCTTATTTGTCTTTTGTTCCATAGTGTGACTTCTTAGGAGAGAGAGTATTCATAAACAGAAGACTTTGAACTGTTTCTCCACAGACTACGTTCTCTGATGATTAGGTAATCTTGAATTTGGTAACCAGTAAAAGCTGTAGGCACACCTCCAGATGTGTGGCTATGACTTGTTTAGGCGTGTCAAATGTTGTCATTAAAAGTTTTAGGAGATAGTTACCTTGGGAGACTGTAATGTCCCATGATAACACTTTCCCGAAGTTGCTCTCTAGTCCTTGGCCCATGATACCAGGATACAGAATGCAACAGGGTTGCCAGGCAACATTTATGAACCAACATTCTGTCACATTCTAGTGCCCCTCCCACATGCTTAAAGGAGTATACCCACCGATGAGCTAACCTTACAGCCTCACTGAGTTTCTCACCAAAAACAAAGCAGGGCTCTTTCTTTTGAGTTCTACATATTTACCAGTCTCTCAAGCTACAACTTGCCTATAGTGACATAAGCATGAAAATGAAAGAATCATTGTGCCATTCAGGTATAATGATGAGTATTTTAAACCTGTTTTCTATGCCTCAGTTTTCTAATTTCTAGAACGGAAACAATACAATTAATCACCTGTACCATAATCCTTTTCCCTTTATTGAAAATGAAATTAACTCCTCTGCCTCCTCTTACCTTTATAGGAGCTTGATCCAATGGTTTCTCAGAGTTGTTGAGATTTGCATTAGGCTGATGATTAAGGATTTTGAGCAGTGTCTTCTGTTTCTTTCAGTCATTTTGGATTCCTCAATTGACTGTTCTCTATTAAGTCCTGTACCCTGCTTTCTAATATGGTTATTTAGGGTTATTTACTGTTGGTGGTGTGTCATGTTAGCCGCCCGACAGAGTTCATTAGATGAGATTCCCTGATCAGGAGATTACTCACTTATTCCATTTTTAAAATCGGTGGTCACTGTGTCCTCTATGGGCCAGTTCTGTTGTAACCTCTCAGAAACTGATGATGCGAAACAGTACATTTTTTGTTAAGATAGTGTAATCATTCGATTGTTAAAAATCTACTATTGCGTAATCAGTAATCACTGTATAATGCTGTGTCCCCCATTCTCTGGCCACTGCTTCTGGTACCGATCTCCTGCTGTGTCAATGCCACAGCAGCCAAATGACAGATGACACAGTCATTACTTGCCCAATGAAATAAGTTAATAATTGAATAGCCCTCCATATTTAACTTTCAAGAGATGGAAACAAACTCCAGTGATTGTCAAGGGAGTAGTACTTAAACGTGATTAACTCCAATGGAGGTTTGGCACGACTCCAGTCAAGAAGAACAACATATACATCGATTTTAATAATTAATATATAATGAAAAATGATTGAATAATGACATGTTGGTGCATACTTATATCCCACATGGAGAAGTCAGACTGATCTCTTACAGGAATAATGATGTTTTTAAAAGATTAAATTGAAAATTAATTATTGGGCCTTTTATATTAATACTGATGAGATGGCAACAAAGTCCTAAACCTATTGCTGATGTAAAGATCTATTTACATAGCTAAATGATGAAGTAATGAGATGATATTACATCATCAACTACCAAAATCTGACTCCAAAAGGGACTTATGGTCTATAACATTACCTGTATTTTAAATACGTAATTTAAATGATGAATTATTACTTAATTTCCTAGTTTAACACTTAAAGAACTAAGTGTAGTATTAGATGACATGATGGTCTGGTAAAAATGTCTCCCCTAAGGAGGCTCAAAACTCCAGTGATCACTGAATACATAATGACAGATTTTCATAATTACATGAATAAACACTAGAAATGTGGATGGTGTTTTATGCATGAAGCGAAAATGACTGCTCAATACTGAAGAGACATTGAGTTCTTAATCATAGATTTGAACAAAAAATGAATGAATAAAGAGATAGTTTCCAATAATTCACCCCAAGAGAGATAACCAAATGATATCAACATTGATTTAAATAAAGGAAGGAAGTAAGAATGAAATAAAGAAAGAAAGAAAGAAAGAATTCACAAGATACAATAAACACCAACAAGGTAGATCCAGACTCCACTCTCCCTGGATTAGAAAAAGACAAATTTGAATAATGAAATAATCAGATAGTTAGATGATCTGTCACACTTGAGTCACACAAGGTGGCGCCAAACTTCAGGGATCACAGATTATATAATGAAAGAATTTAATAATAACGTCTTTAAAAATGTAAGCCGAAGAGATTTTTTTGTATCATCAATTCCTGGGCTTACTTGCCAGGTATGAAATTGTATGCTGTCATCACGCATTTTTAACATGCCATCAGTTAATCGTCAGATAATCATACTGTCTTGCCTGATGAATTCTGCAAGCCTGACCTCATCACAAGCGCCTAAATGTCTGTTGGGGTCGGCAGGACGTGAGATAGTGGGCCCAAACCTGGCGTAGCAGTAGCAGCCACAATGTTGATAACAGCAGACAAGATGTCTGCAGCAGGGGCATCACCAGCATATCTGAGGGAGAGATGTTCTTCCGTGTTCTGAGTCGTCATCCTTTTGCCAGGTCTCAGTGATGGTGCCGACATCCTAGTGCCACTCCTTCTTCTCATGGTAGATCAAAACCGATGTGAAGATGTGGAGGAAGAACAGGTAGTCAACAGCCAGACCACCAAACCGGCCTTGGTGAAGTCCTTGTACTTCTCAGAGGGCACCGTGCAACCTTCAGGACTCAATCACCCAGCATCCTTTGTACTCTGGAAGATGCATAGATCATTCAGAAAATGCTCTGCCCATGTCTACAACTTTCCTAACCTTGTCCCTGACAGATTTTGGCACCCTAACCGTAATCGGTGATGGCACTGTCTGTCGTTTACATAATTTAAAGAATTAAATAAGTCACTAATAGTTAACTGTCACAATAAATAGGGATGTAGCATTCTACTGGCAGGGAAGCATGGCCAGACTCGAGTCATGAAGGATGTCATCATCATCAATTGAGTCAATGAATCATAGAATGTGAAGATATTGCACATTACTCCACAAGAGGGAGCTGTGCAGGTCTCTTCATGGAATGGAGGATTGTTGTTTACATAACTATACAAATATTTACATTATTTTGGGGATTAACACAGATTGTCAATTTACATTCATTAATTATGTAATTAGATGATCTGTGGCACCAGATTCCAGGTGTCATGGACGATATAATCATTGTTTAATATAATTAAAAAATCAAATAATGAGTTCATGTAACATCATCCACTTCCCTAATGTGGCTCCAAACCAGGCTCATGAACGATGCTGTCGTGATGAATTTAAATATTTTAACTACATAATTGATATTAAGATGGTCTATAATAATTACCACCCACATCCCGTCACCACAATCCACTGATCATGGATTTCCAATGTCCCATTTTTTAATCAAATAACAACATAATCAGAGGATGAAATGATCTGCCTACTCCACACAATTGACTCTCTGTTGACTCCCACATGATTGTGGGAAACTCCCAGGTTCATCCCTTATTTAATCGCAGGGCAGAGTAGTAACATGTTTAATTGCTATACTGTAATTTTGTATTCGGGGTTTTTAGAAGATATCACATATTTAATGTGGGGCGACTGCCTCAAAAGAGATGGAGTTAAATCCAATAATCACAAAGTCTACTATAACAAAGAGATTATCACCTTCCTGAAGGAAGTCATCAATGGCAAACTTACCTTTTGATGAATAATTGTGTGTCATATTTGTCTTTTGTTCCATAGTTTGACTTCTTAGGAGAGTATTCATAAACAGAAGGCTTTGAACGCTTCTCCACAGACTACGTTCTCTGATGATTAGGCAATCTTGAATTTGGTATTCAGTAAAAGCTGTAGGCACACTTCCAGAGCTGTGGCTATGACTTGTTTAGGCGAATCAAATGCTGTCATGAAACGTTTTAGGAGATAGTTACCTTGGGAGACTGTAATGTCCCATGATAACACTTTCTCGAAGCTGCTCTCTGGTCCTTGGCCCATGATACCAGGATACAGAATGCAACAGGGTTGCCAGGCAACATTTATGAACCAACATTCTATCACATTCTAGTGCCCCTCCCACATGCTTAAGGGAGTATACCCACCAATGAACTAACCTTACATCCTCACCGAGTTTCTCATAAAAAAAAGCAGGGCTCTTTCTTTTGAGTTCTACATATTTACCAGTCTCTCAAGCTACAACATGCCTGTAGTGACATAATTATGAAAACGAAAGCATCATTGTGCCATTCAAGTACAATGATGAGTATTTTAAACCTGTTTTCTATGCTTCAGTTTTCTAATTTCTAGATCGGAAACAATACAATTAATCGCCTGTACCATAATCCTTTTCCCTTCATTGAAAATAAAATTAACTCCTCTACATCCTCTTACCTTTTGAGGAGCTTGATCCCATGGTTACTCAAGTTGTTTATATTTGCATTAGGCTGATGATTAAGGATTTTGAGCAGTGTCTTCTGTTTCTTTCAGTCATTTTGGATTCCACAATTGACTGTTCTCTATCAAGTCCTGTACTCTGCTTCCTAATATGGTTATTTAGAGTTATTTATTGTTGGTGGTGTGTCATGTTATCAGCCCGACAGAGTTCATTAGTTGAGATTCCCTGATCAGGAGATTATTCAGTTTTCCCATTTTTAAAATCGGTGGATCACTGTGTCCTTCATGGGTCATTTCTGTTGCATCCTCCCAGAAACTGATGATGCGCAACAGTACAGTTTTTTTTTTTTTTAAATCGTGTAATCATTCGATTGTTAAAAATCTACTATTGCGTAATCAGTAATCACTGTATAAGGCAGTATCTCCCATTATCTGGCCCCTGCATCTTGTACGGATCTCCTGCTGTGTCAATGCCACAGCAGCCAAATGATGGATGACACCATCATTACTTACACAATCAAATAAGTTAATAATTGTATAGTCCTCCATATTTAACTTTCAAAAGATAGAACCAAACTCCAGAGATTGTCAAGGATGTAATACTTAGATAATTCAATAGTGCCAAGTGATTGACTCCCATGGAGGTTTGTCCCGACTCCAGTCAAGAAGAACAACATCTTCATCGATTTTAATAATTAATATATAATGAAAAATGATTGAAAAATGACATGGTGGTACATACTTAAATCCCACATGGACTATTCAGACTGATCTCTTACTGGAATTATGATATATTTAAAAAAATCAAATTTAAAATTAATTAGTGGGCCTTTTATATTAACACTGAGGAGATGGCACCAAAGTCCTAAACCTATCGCTGATTTAAAGATCTATTTACATAGCTAAATTATGAAGTAATGAGATGATATTACAACATCAACTCCCAAAATCTGACTCCAAAAGGGACTTATGATCCATAACTTTACCTGTAGTTGAAATACGTAAATTAAATGAAGAATTAATTCTTAATTTCCTTGTTTAACAGTTAAAGAAGTAAGTGTAGTATTAGATGACGTGTTGGTCTGGTACAACGGTCTCCCCAAAAGAGGCTCAAAAATCCAGGGATCACTGAATACATATGACAGATTTTCATAATTAAATGAATAAATATTAAACAAGTGGATGGTGTTTTATGCGTGAAGCCTAAATTATTGCTCAATACTGAAGAGACATTGAGTTCTTAATCATCGATTTGAACAAAAAATGAATGAATAAAGAGATAGTTTCTCATAATTCACCCCTAGAGAGATAACAAAATGATATTAATATTGATTTAAATAAAGAAAGTAAGAAAGAAAGAATGAAATAAAGAAAAAAGAAAGACAGATAGAATTCACAAGATACAATTTAACACCAACAAGGTGGATACAGACTCCACTCTCCCTGGAGTAGAAAAAGACAGATTTGAATAATGAAATAATCAGATAGTTAGATGTACTGTCACACTTGAGTCACACAAGGTGGCGCCAAACTTCAGGGATCACAGATTACATGATGACAGAATTTAATAATTACATCTTTAAATATGTAATCCGTTGACATTTTTTTGTATCATCAATTCCTGGGCAGACTTGGAAGGTATGAAACTGTATGCTGTCATCATGCATTTTTAACAGGCCATCAGTAAATCGTCAGATAATCATACTGTCTTGCCTGATGAATTCTGTAGGCCTGACCTCAACACAAGCGCCTGAATGTCTGTTGTGGTGTGGCAGGACGTGAGATATTGGGTCCAATCCTGACGTAGCAGTAGTAGCCACAATGATGATATCAGCTGAAAAGATGTTTGCAGCAGGGGCATCAACAGCATATCTGAGAGAGAGATGTTCTTCCGTGTTCTGAGTCGTCATCCTTTTGCCAGGTCTCGGTGATGGTGCCAACCTCATAGTGCCACTCCTTCTTCTCTTGGTAGATCACAACCGATGTGAAGATGTGGAGGGAGAACAGGTAATCAACAGCCAGACCACCGTGCCGGTCTTGGTGAAGTCCTTGTACTTCTCAGAGGGCACCTTGCAACCTTCAGGACTCAATAACCCAGCATCCCTCGCACTCTGGAAGATGCATAGATCATTCAGAAAATGCTCTGCCCATGTCTACAACTTTCCTAACCTTGTCCCTGACAGACTTTTGCACCCTAACCGTAATAGGTGATGGCACTGCCTGTCGTTTACATAATTTAAAGAATTAAAGAAGTCACTAATAGCTAACTGTCACAATAAATAGGTGATGTAGCATTCTACTGGCAGGGAAGCATGGCCAGACTCGAGTCATGAAGGATGTCATCATCATCAATTGAGTCAATGAATCATACAATGTGAAGATATTGCACATTATCTCCACAAGTAGGAGCTTTACAGGTCTCTTCATGGAATGGGGGATTGTTGTTTACATAACTATACAAATATTTACATTACCTTGGGGATTAACACAGATTGTCAATTTACATTCATTAATTATGTAATTAGATGATCCGTGGCACCAGATTCCCGGTGTATTGGACGATATTATCATCGTTTTATACAATTAAATAATCAAATAATGAGTTCATGTAACATCATCAACTTCCCTAAAGTGGCTCCAAACCAGGCTCATGAACGATGCTGTCGTGATGAATTTAAATATTTTAACTACATAATTGATATTAAGATGGTCTATCATAATTACCTCCCACATCGCGTCACCACAATCCACTGCTCATGGATTATCTAATGTCCTATTTTAATAATCAAAGAACAACATAATCAGAGGATGAAATGGTCTGCCATACTCCACACAATTGACTCTCTGTTGACTCCCACATGATTGTGGGAAACTCCCAGGTTCATCAGTTATTTAATCGCAGAGCAGAGTAGTAACATGTTTAATTGCTATACTGTCATTGTGTATGCGGGTTTTTAGAAGATATCACATATTTAATGTATGGCGGCTGCCTCAAAAGAGATGGACTGAAATCCAATAATCACAAAGTGTACTCTAACACAGAGATTATCACCTTCCTGAAGGAAGTCATCAATGGCAAACTCACCTTTAATGAATAATTGTGAGTCTTATTTGTCTTTTGTTCCATAGTTTGACTTCTTAGGAGCTACAGTATTCATAAACAGAAGACTTTGAACTGTTTCTCCACAGACTATGTTCTCTGATGACTGGGTAATCTTGAATTTGGTAACAAGTAAAAACTGTAGGCACACCTCCAGAGGTGTGGCTATGACTTGTTTAGGCAAATCAAATGTTGTCATTAAAAGTTTTAGGAGATAGTTACCTTGGGAGACTGTAATGTCCCATGATAACACTTTCTCGAAGCTGCTCTCTCGTCCTTGGCCCATGATACCAGGATACCGAATGCAACAGGGTTGCCAGGCAACATTTATGAACCAACATTCTGTCACATTCTAGTAGCCCTCCCACATGCTTAAAGGAGTATACCCACCGATGAGCTAATCTTACAGCCTCACTGAGTTTCTCACAAAAACAAAGCAGAGCTCCTTCATTTGAGTTCTACATATTTACCAGTCTCTCAAGCTACAACTTGCCTATAGTGATATAAGCATGAAAACGAAAGCATCATTGTGCCAATCAAGTACAATGATGAGTATTTTAAACCTGTTTTCTATGCTTCCGTTTTTTTTAATTTCTAGAACGGAAACAATACTATTAATCGCCTCTAACGTAATCCTTTTCCCTACACTGAAAATATTATTAACTCCTCTGCATCCTCTTACCTTTAGAGGAGCTTGATCCCATGGTTTCTCAGAGTGGTTTATATTTGCATTAGGCTGATGATTAAGGATTTTGAGCAGTGTCTTCTGTTTCTTTCAGTCTATTTGGATTCCTCAATTCACTCTTCTCTGTTAAGTCCTGTACCCTGCTTTCTAATATGGTTATTTATAGTTATTTATTGTTGGTGGTGTGTCATGTTATCAGCCCGACAGAGTTCATTAGATGAGATTCCCTGATCAGGAGATTATTCAGTTATTCAATTTTTTAAATCAGTGGTCACTGTGTCCTTCATGGGTCAGTTCTGTTGCAACCTCTCAGAAACTGATGATGCGAAACAGTACAGTTTTGTGTAATCATTCGATTGCTAAAAATCTACTATTACGTAATCAGTAATCACTTCATAAGGCAGTTTGCCCCATTCTCTGGGCACTGCTTCTGGTACCGATCTCCTGCTCTGTCAATCCCATAACAGCCACATGAGGAATGACACCATCATTACTTACGCAATCAAGTAAGTTAAAAATTGGATAGTCCTCCATACTTAACTTTTAAAAGATGGAACCATACTCCAGTGATTGTCAAGGAAGTAGTACTTAGATGATTAAATAATGCCACGTGATTAACTCCCATGGAGGAATGGCCCGACTCCCGTCAAGAAGAACAACATCTTCATCGATTTAAATAATTAATATATAATGAAAAATGATTGAAAAATGACATGGTGGTGCACACTTAAATCCCACATGGAGTAGTCAGAATGATCTCTTCCTGGAATAATGATGTTTTTAAAAAATTAAATTGAAAATTAATTAGTGGGTCTTTTATAGTAACACTGAGGAGATGGCACCAAAGTCCTAAACCTATCGCTGATGTAAAGATCTATTTACAAAGCTAAATGATGAAGTAATGAGATGATATTACATCATCAACTCCCACAATTTGACTCCAAAAGGGACTTATGGTCCATAACATTACCTGTATTGTAAAAACGTCAATTAAATGATGAATTATTACCTAATATCCTAGTTTAACAGTTAAGGAAGCAAGTGTAGTATTAGATTATGTGATGGTCTGGTACAATGGTCTCCCCTAAGGAGGCTCAAAACTCCAGTGATCACTGAATACATAATGACAGATTTTCATAATTAAATGAATAAACATTAAACAAGTGGATGGTGTTTTATGCGTGAAGCCTAAATGATTGCTCAATACTGAATAGACATTGAGTTCTTAATCATAGATTTGAACAAAAAATGAATGAATAAAGAGATAGTTTCTCTCTCACTATAAGTGTGTGAGATTTTATATGAGCTTTGAGTTTTAGTAGTGTTTCTTTTACGAATGTGGGTGACTTTGTATTAGGGGCATAGATGTTCAGAATTGAGACTTTGTGTTGTTGGATTTCTGCTGAGGTGAATGTGAAATGACCGTCTTCATCTCTTTTGACTAATTTTGGTTTGAAGTCTAACTTGTTAGATATTAGGATATCTACGCCTGCTTGGTTCTTATTTCCATTTGATTGGAAAATTTTTTCCCAACCCTTTACCCTGAGGTAATGTCTATCTTTGAAGCTAAGATGTGTTTCTTGTATGCAGCAGAAGGATGGATTCTTTCTTCGTATACGTTCTGTTAGCCTGTGTCTTTTTATAGGTGAGTTAAGAGCATTAATGTGGAGGGTGAGTAAGGACTGTTGAGGGAGATGATCATGAGTCTTTTCATTTTCAGTTTGTTTATATAGTGATATATTTGATATATTTTCCTATGTGAATCCATCCCTGCAAGCCAGAGATGAAGCCTACTTGATCATGGTAGATGATTTCTCTGATATATTCTTAGATTCGCTCCTCCTGTATTTTCTTGAGTATTTTTGCATCAATGTGCATGAGGGATATTGGTCTGTAATTTTCTCTCTTATTTGTGTCGTTGTGTGAATGGGAATCAAGGTGATTATAGCCTCAAAAAAGAGTTTGTTAATGTACCTTCTGTTTCTATTGTGTGGAACAATTTCAGGAGTATTAATATAGCTCTTCCATAAATTTTTGGTAGAATTCTTCACTGAAGAAGACATCTAGCTCTGGGATTTTTTATGTTGGAAGGCTTTTCTTTATTACTCCTACTTTGTTAGTTGTTATATGTCTATTCTTGATTTAATTTTGGTAAATAATAGTTATCCAGAAATTTGTAAATATCCTTTGAATTTTCAAATCTTGTGGAGTATAGGTTTTCAAAATATGACCTTAAAATTGCCTGGATTTCCTCAGTGTCTATTGTTACATACCACATTTTTTTTTCTGAGTTTGTTAATTTCCATATTCTCTTTATGCTTTTTCGTAGGTTTGGATAAAAGTTTGTCTACCTTGTTAATTTTCTCAAAAAACCAACTCTTTGTAGCATTGATTTTTTTGTTTTGTTTTCCTGTGTTTTACTTTATTGTTTTTTGGAGACCCCATTTCTTTTTGGCTCTGCTGCCTGTCCCACAACTATATCTTGTAGAACAGGGTGGTTTGAACTCACAGAGATAAGCTTCCATATGCCTCCTGAGCACCAGCATTAAATGCATTTGCCACCACCACCCAGGTATTGGTTATCTTTTTAAATGTCTTCTTTAAACATATTACTGTTTTTATCTCTATTTTTCTGCACTCCTATGTATCTTAGATTTTACTTATTTCATTCCTTTTCTCAAGTAATGCTGATTATTTATTTCTGTGTAGAGCAAAATGTCTTCTAACTGTGGCTTGTCTTATGCTGTGTAATTTAGAATTGTTTTGAACTCCCAATCCTGCTTCTCCTGTACAGTGTTGGGAAGAAAATCCTACACTTCGTTCCAGTTGGGCCCTTGCCTGGTCAGGGAGAAGGAAAATAGACCAGAAAATGGGTGAACTCCCAAGATCTTTGATTATTGTGGGGTCTTATAAATGAAGAGGGATTTGTGCAATGATTGAGTTCATGTCCCACTTGGATACTGGTGGAGTCACAGTGAAGAAAGGGAGAGGCAGGATGGAAGCTGAGATTTCCTTCTTCAACAGTAGTTGAGGTGAGCAATGTGGAATTAGGTAATCGTTCCTAGATAATCCATAATTGTCTTGGTGGGCAGTTTCTTGGAATCAACAGATGAGAGCTATCAAGATTCTGGATAGCGTAGAGACCTTATTATGTATACAATTTGCTATAATTACAGTATTCAGGCAAAACCAGTCTCAGTGAACTCTTCAGGACTATGTAACAGGATTGTTATTTTTTTGTGGGTTTGGATGTACAGTCTGAGAGAAAAGGTTGGAGAAATCCTTGGTGTGCTCTAATTAAAACCCCTAGTCTCTGGCCATGAAGCTATTTTCAGCTTTTCAAAATATTTTTTTTTAGATCATAACTACATCATATCCACATATACTTTTCTGCCCACAAACCCTACCATGATTACTCAATGTTCTCTAATTCACAGCCTGGTTTTCTTAAACAGGAGTTTCACATTAAACACAGTGAATATTGGAAGGTGGCATACATTTGGCTGCAGTATTTCCCAGCTATGAGGTCAATGGTTACTGGCCAGGAACAATGAGTGTGTAACAAAATGTGAAAAGGACAGTGTGATTATCATAATGAGCAGCTTGACTTCCAGTACAGTAGAAGAATGTTTACTAAAACATTCTTCTGCTGGGTGGGTAGTGCAGAGCTACAAGGACTATACAAACTGAGTCATTGATTTCTGATTCCCTGGCAGTCGGCTGCAAAATTTTAGGTCCAACTGGGTGATCACAGGCAATGCTAGACTCTGAAAAGGTTTCCTTCCATGATTCTCTTTTCCTTCTGATCTATCAAGTTGTAAGGAAGAACACAGGTTACATCATTCTGAGTGTAGGGTTTTCAAAGCAGATCTGCTCAGATGTCATTTCTGCAAAATTTGTGTGGACCATGAGACAGACTAGTGTTCTTTTGGTCCATGTGGTGAGCTGGGCAGTTACTCTTGTCCGTTGAGCCTTCCTCTCCATGTGTTTCTTGGCTTGGGGGAGACTCTGCAGCCCTGGCATGGGAAGATGTGCTGTTTATTATATAACTTTCCAGTGTGCACATGAATGCACTGTTGTTGGTGTGCAGTGGGGGCTGACACTGGAAAACTGAAGGTCTGATTTCTTGAAGTTCTGAATATTCCATTCCACGTTCAAGTTTGCCTTATAAATATTTTAGAAAGTAGTAAAAAATGGTGATGTGGATGTCTCTCAGCAATACAAGATTATAATGTTTTTAATTCTCTGCTTCCAAGAATTCCAATACTGTGTTGAGTGAAGTTTAATTCTAGTGTACAAAATGAGTCTTTGTTCTGCAGGGATTTCTCAGATGTGTATGGTTTGGGGTAGGGAATTAGGTGAAGGTCTTCATCTTGGGCTATAAATCACTTGGCAGGAAGCAGATTTTAAATTATTCTCCCATGTTGTTTGTGGAATGGGCATCAGTGGGGCTTGGTTTACCTGAATCCATAAAGGGGCATAAAGGTCTACAGAGCCATAGTAGAAGATAAGGTCCTTTTGCATAGAGAGCTCTAGAGCAGGGACATCCTGTCTTTGGAATAGATATCCATAGCTGCAGGGTCAAAAGTGTTGAAGGGTCACTTTGACCTGATTTAATTGGGGTGTTGAAGTCTGTGTTTATTTAATCTCTTTATTCTTGGATTCATAGGTATTTGGATAACATTGGTCAAGATCAAAATTTTCGTGGCTAAATTTCTTTTGTACTTTATATTAATTGTTGATATATTTTGACCTTTGCTCTTGGGTTATTCTCTCTATCTCTTCTATTCTTTTACAAATAATATACTTATTTTATTGTTGTTGCTTTTTGGTAAGTATAAAAGTCATATTATGTCAGTTTGTGTATCGTGTTTTCATAATTCCACAGAGCTTTCTGAGTATTTCTAAAAAAAAAAAAAATGTTACTGTGCCTCTGTAATCTGCATTTTGTTATTAATTGTTGTTCATTGTCATTGGATTGTATTCATTTCATGTTATAAAATTACCATATATAGCATCTTTAATTCTGATACTTCATGTTCCCAAAGACCATTATTTAGTTCTTTCTTTATTTTGGTTTTATTGTTAATCTGTGGAAGAGTTTTGGCTCATCAGATAAAACATGTTGTGTATCTTGGCAAGAGACTCAGCACATCTTTTGGGGATGAACAGAGTTCAGATACTGACATTCAACTTCACATAATTATCTACATCCCATAACCTTTATACTTGCACAAGCCATCTTCTCTCAAACTCATACATAAAAAATATAGCAATAAACTTGATAAAATGGTAAAGATTAGTACAATCAATATTATTGCCATAAATTCTATTATTGTACACTACAGTTTAGCTTTCACACACTGCACTTGAAATTGTAAAGCTATTTCTAGCTATTCTTCATAATCAAATCCTGTATTCAGATATGCAATTAATGATGAAAGATCAGAGAAGCAGAGCAGCCAAGCCCTAGCTCTCACTTCTACTGAAACCTCAGACCAAAGGGCTGGGCTATTTTGACCCCAGGATTCTTCCCTCAGAAAACAATGAACTTTTGTCTTCTTCCCCCTTATATTTCTCTCTCCTCCAACCATTTCTACCTCCCAAGTTCAGGGATAAAGGAATGAGGCACCACTTGTCTCTCTTTCTCTTTTAGACTGGATCAATCTGGTGTAGCCTGGGGCAGCCAAGAAATTACAGAGATGCACCTGATTATGTCTCCCAAGTGCTGGGATTAAAGGTGTGCTCCACCATGGCCTGTTATCTATGGCTATCTAATGCATAGCTCCAAACTCTATTTTTAAAGCAAGTTTGTTTTTGTTTAGATATGTTTATGGTTGAAGAACAGAATCGTTTCAGTCTGCATCATGTAATGATCTGTGCAAGCTCTGCACATTGCATGGAGGGAGAAAGAGTTTGTACTTGTGCACTGCAGGAACAGATCTGGGTCTTCTATTGGTGACATTGGTAAGTGACATTGAAATCTGTGTCTGACTAGGCAGTGGTGGCTTTTGCCTTTGATTACAGCACTCAGGAAGTAGATGGAAGTGGATATCTCTGAGTTTGAGGACAGCCTGGTATACAGAGTAAGTCCCAGGACAGCAGGGCCACAAAGGGAAACTCTATATCAAAGATCAAAATAAATAAATAAATAAATATTAGACAGTTAATCAAAAAAAGCTACAAGAAAACAAGAACAAGATTAGTATTAATAATTAGGAAGGCATTCACCGGCACAGTTTACTGAACAAGGCATAGGATGGCAGGAGCCACACTGGGAAATTCTGTCTCAAAAAAAAAAAAAAAAAAACCAAACACCAAATAAGTTCCTATTTGAGAAGATCTCTGAAATGTCTAGGTATGGAGTAAAATCCAGGGCCAAAGGAGATGCTGGGCTTGCTCTGTCTTTAAGCACACTGTACCCTTGAGGAAGAGCTCTTGTCAATCAAGCCTCACTAGCCAATCAGGTACACTGAGCCAACCCACCAGTCTCATGTCTGAAAGGAGACTTCCTGGAGTCATGCTTGCTTTTATATCAGAATAGCCACCAGAGGATTGATTGCTGCTTTGTGAGTGCTGCTGTGGGGAATGGAGGAGAACAGAAGCTTCAGCATGGTGAGTGACAGGATTGGGAGGGTGGGATGGCGAGTCATTAAGGTCTGTTTTGCAGGCCCTCCCTGAGGAGGCTGGGCTGGAATGTGCTGCCACATTCAGTGATCTGTTAGGCCCATTGTGGTTCTGGCAGCTTCCCCAACAAGGGTGCAAAACAGGATTGCTTTTCCATGTGGGCTGCTTCTGAGGAAAGGATTTCGAATATGCACCAGGGGAATAAAGTTCTTTGTAGTCAGCTCCATTATGCTTTTGGTGCACATGGATGGCTAGTTACCAAAGAAGGAGAGGTTCAGTTTGTGCAGTGCCTTCCAGAAGTTCTGCCCTTCACATCTAACATTTAAGGGTCAGATCCATGCGGAGTTATTATCATTTTTTTTTCCATCAAAATATCTTTTCTTCTGTTGTTAAAAAATAAATAAAAAGGTCTTAATTTACTTATCGATCCCAGATCCCTCTCCCTCCCATCCTCCTATTTCCCCCAGTGACCTCACCATCCCATCCCCCATACATTACTCTAGGAGGCTGAGTTCTTTAGGAGGACTCATCAAAATCTGTCAAGTCATTTGGGTTTGGCCCAAACCCTCCTCCTTGTCTCTAAGCTAAGGGAGTATGTACATTTGTAGTTAATTTTGTGAATTTTATGTATGCTCTAAATGGCATTCTTTTTCTTAATTTACCATATATATATATGTGTGTGTGTGTGTGTGTGTGTGTGTGTATGTGTGTGTGTGTGTGTGTTTGTGTGTGTGTGTGTGTGTGTGTGTGTGTGTATTGTTTGTGTTATAGCATGATATGGAATTTTCTATGTGGAGCAAGCTAGCCCCAATCTCATAGAGAACTTCCTGCCTCTGTTTCCTAAGGGCTAGTTTAAAACTAAGGGAAAATACTAACATCTGTAAATGGCATTCTTGTATTGGATTACATTCTCCCACTGAGCTGTAATGTAGAGGAGTGGAATTGTTGATATAAAGGATTTACCAATTCTTGCAATATAGTGACTCACAAAAAAATATTTAGCTGAGATAGTGCTATCCCCAAATTTAAAAAAAAAAAAAACATGAGTTGTGTGCTAACCAGGCATGTTACAGAATAGGATGATAAAATACAAATTTGTTCCCCAGGATACTCCAGATATTTGGATCCAAACCATAGCGATGGAGAAACCAATGATTTACAAACCGCCAAGGTCCACCTCCATAACTTTGAGTAGGGCTTTTACAAGTTGTACAAGGGTGCCTTAATGGGTTCCAATGAGCATTAGGTGCTGATGTGCCATAAACATCTATTTTCTTCTAGAGAAAAATCATAGCTCTGTCATGTGGTCAAGATGATCCCAGGTGACCACTATTTGAAAAGAAAACAGCGATGTGTTGAGAGCTGGACAAAGCAAGCAAGACTTTCTGTTTAGGTTTTCATTCATGGAGAATGGACATAGATTCTTCTGAAACCCAGAGCCAATAACACCCAGGGTTTCTAGATATTAGGATTTTTCCATCAGGTCCTGAGCTATTGAGAATAAAGTAGCACTCCTCTTTAAAACAAGGAAGATGCTTGGGAGAAAATGCAATTGTCTGGGGCCAGTGACTTTGTGGAGGGGTTGTTTCAGATCCTGATAACACAACTCTTCCCACCACATGGAGCTGTGGTTAGTAGGCCATTGTCCACTATGGGCTTAGTTGGTAATGTTTTTGGGAATCCCTGTGTTCCCCTTGAACTGTACTTTTTGAGTATCTTTCTCCTGAGTTTGTCCCATTGAATGGTAACTCCTGCTGACTTCCTAGAATCTCCCATTTCCTTCCATTTCCTGTTGGAAGTAGTATACAAGAAGCTATTCCTCATAAAATACATGGCTTAAGCAATACCTCCCTATCCCAGCTTTCAACATTTCTTGGTTTTGCCTTCCCTTCTTTTCTCATCTTCTGACACTTCTCCCTCAGGACCCGCCAGTAAATTATGACCTGCTTTTTCATATTACTCCAGGACTATGAAGTAATTATGGTGCTATATTTTCTGTTGAAAGCTCATATTGCCTTACTGGCCCAACTTGCAGTATCCTGTCACAATTTAATTTCCTCAAAAAATAAAATAAAATAAAATAAAGTAACACCAAAATAACCATCTGTAACCATCTGTTGTAGATTCTCTCCTGTTTGATCTTTAGACAGAAATGAACGCAATTTGTCATTACAGACATATTTCTTTATTTATTTCTTAAGTCTGTGGGCAATGTCCTTATGTCCTCTTGATTACCCCTTCTTAAATTAAGTGACTGTATATCCTCAGTGGGTTTTTTGGGACCAAGCTTCTTAAAAACATGATTTGTGTATGCCCCTTATTTTTTCCAGATATATTTAATAAACAGAACTCATTAATTTGTAACATTGTTCATTAAATTAAAATATAATTCTCTGAATGTTAGCATAATATTAACCCCATTTGCATAGAGATCTAGACTATGTGGTGTCTCTCTTTGAAACAAATATCAGTAGAGGGAGGGTCAGAAGGAAACAGTTTAGGCGTCCTTTTGAGTTAATTTTGTTAGAGTCTGTGTATTTAAGTTCTGAACACATAGAATCATGTGTAGCTGGGTAACATTGCACAAGATCTCAGTTTACCTGGATGAGTTTCTCTTGGTTTTTTGACAAAAAGTTGACACTATTTAACTCTTATTGTTCTTTTCTTTTTCTCTCCCTCCCCTTTGTACTTTCCCTAATATTGTATACCTCTCAATCACTGAATCACTGCATGGTTGTTGTAGGTAGAGAAGCCATGCTGTGTCAATATATGTACTATGTTTTTCATAATCCTATTGCGATTCTGATTCCCATTTGCATGAATTTTTGTAATCAGATATCATTTTAGAGGGTGTCAGGAATATAGTTTGCACTGTAGTCAAGTCATGTTTCAAATTTATCTTATACAGAATATGCATACTAATGCAATATGTTCTCAATGATTATTTTTTAATTTTTTATTTATGAACTCTGTTTTATTCATGTTGTTTTCAATCTGGAAATAACATTTACTCTTTTGCCCAAAAAGAACAATGGGTTTGAAGGTGACTCAGCACATATTCTACTTGGGGATGACCTGAGTTTAGATACCAAAACCCAAAATTCTAGGCTCAATACAACCTCAACTCCAGATGCAGGGTATCTGACAATCTCTACTATGATATGTAATAATTACACATGGGAAACACCTCTCACACACAATCTGAACATATAAAAACTAGGAATGAATTTGTTTTCAAAATTCTTGTTACTGAAACAACAATGAGAGCAAAACCAGTCACTTTGAGTGCATGATTCTAATAAAACTTGTTTCTATTTTAATTTCTTTTAAAAATTTAGTTTTCATTTTACATACCAACCCCTTCCTCCCCATCTTCTTCTCCAACCTCTCTCGCTTCCCTTCAACTTTTAATAGTAAGAGAGGATAAGGCCCTCATTCAGGAGTCAACAAATTCTGGCATACAAAGCTGAAGAAGGACCAAGCCACTATATCTTTTATCTAGACTGAGCAAGGTAACCCACTATAGGGTGTGGGCTCCAAAAACACTGTTCAAGCAACTGGGATGGGTCCTGGTTTCACTACCGGGGCCACCTAACAGATCAAATCACCTAAGTGTCAACCACATTCAGACGGTCAAGTTTATTGCCTTAAAGGCCCCCAGCTGTCAGTCCATACTCTGTGAGTTACCTCTAGTTACAGTAGATGTGGTGTGGCTTTGTTGGAGAGGGCTTTATCCTGTTAGAGTAAGCACATCACTGTAGGGTCAGGCATTGATGATTCTTAGTCTCAGAATGATGCCCAGTGTGACAGACAACTCCCTGATGCCTCTGAGTCATGCTGTAAGGACTCTAACCTTGAGGACTGAAGCAGCTTGCATGATGTCATGTTCCCTGCCATAACAGAAACTCTGAAATTTTAAGTGTGACACTTCAATTAAATGTTTTCTTTGAAAGTGTTGCCCTGGTCCATAGTGTCTCTTAAGAGCAATGAAAACCTAACAAAGACATATGTTGGTTCTACGGCCTTGGTTATTTCTATGATAGGCTCTCCCTATCATACAAATTATTTCTGATTTGTTCTCAGTAGTGTTGTTCTGGTAACTTGCCTCTCCCTTTATGTCTGTTTATTGGGATTTCTTTCTCAGGGCTATATGCTACTTAAATGGCCAAGAAATGCTGCATGTGTACCTCTTATTCAGTTTACTTATAATGTGACTGGGTGAATGCATCCTAATGTACATGTGTAAAATAAGTGAGGGAAGCACCAAGGATTATATGACTATATTGTCAAAGACGTTTACATTTACAATGTGAGAATTATACTTCTTTGTGTTATTTTAGGATGCAGTGACCTATGACGATGTGCACATCCACTTCGCTGAGGAAGAGTGGGCTTTCCTAATCCTTCTCAGAAGTATCTCTACAAAAATGTGATGCTGGACACCTACAGGAACCTCACTGTTACAGGTAAGACTGAATTTTCTTTCATGTTTTAAAATAAGGGACCAACTGTTTCTTGATTATTGATACTATTCTGTAATTTGATTAAGAAAAGTGAAAATTGGGTGAGTGAGGCATGGTTCTAAGGTTCATTGAAGTTATTACTTAAATTTTGTACAATTTTCAAGAATACATCTTATATTTTCTGTTATTTCAGGCTACATTTGGGATAACCATAATACGAAGGATCATTGTCAAGCGTCTAGAAGACACAGAAGGTAAATTTCATGTGCATGTTTATGCAAATTTGGCTCTGCAGAAATTTTAATATATCCTGGAAATTTTATTGAAGAGTCACACTTAAAAAATTAAAAAGATTAAGAAGAGCAACAGTGAAAATAAGTGTAGTTTAAAGTACAGTGATGATTGTCATTTTCTCACAAAACCCTGTACCTCAGTGAAAGGTAGCTCTTCTGTGTTTGCAAGGCATTTGTGTAAAATGAGAAGGAAACTATGTCTTAACATATATCACCCTTTGAATTATAGTACCCGGATATCTATTCTGTAGATATGCCAGTCTGTTTAGTTTCATTCTATTCAGATATTTTAAACAGTTTACATGTTCAATAGGTGACAAGTATATGTCCAAGACCTCCTAAGAAAAAAGTCTATAGTTAAGCAGGTATTTCTTATCTATTTGTGACTTTGCTATGGATATTGAAAGGGTCAGTTTATGAGTGTCAAGAAGGTTGTTATGGAGAAACCTTAAATTTGATTTAAAGATAGTCAAAGTGTGAATGATATGTGGAAACCTTTTATTTGTTTTCTTAGTTTCATAAGCATATCATATGTAGAGCCATGTAGTTGTGGCCCATACCTTTAATTCCAACATTCATGATCAAGAGCAAGGTGGATCCCTTAAGTTTGTGATCCCCAGTCTACAAAGTGAGTTCCAAGATAGCTAGAATTACACAGAGACATTCTGTATTAGAAAATGTAGGGGGGGAGTATTTAGTTTACTCTAAATACAAGCCATGTGAATTTAGAATGTGTAAAGAAGCACCGTACCTCTCTTAGGACAGTGAGAAGAAATGAAAGATATTTAGTAGTCCCCTCTTTGAGGATATGTGTTGAGGGTGAAACAACTTTCAAATTTATCAGTATTCCTAAGTCATCTGAAAGATACCATCAATTTACACTGTAGCAAATCCATATGACCGTTGGAATGTGTGAATGCTTCCATTTGCACTGGTATATTTAGCCAATGTAATATGATTTCTATAAAGGAAAACTGATAAATAGTATAAATATGGCAACGCTCTGAGTGATTTCAATTCTTTCAATTATATGGGAGATTTTATGTAAATAGATGCCATAATTGAGGTCCATGAAATAAAGCTCTTACTCTGAATCCACAAGTATCTTCCATGAAAACAAAACAATACCACATTAGAGAAGCATTATGAATGTATAACTCAAGATCTGATTCTTGTTTACAATTAGGCCAATTACAACTTTATTTTATACATGTACTAACTTTCTTTAGTATCATGCATGTGGTAAAGTTTTACATATGCTAATGATTTTTGAGGAATCAAAGAAGCCATAAGGGAGTGAATCCTGTGAATATACACAATGAATGTGTGAAAAACTTTGTGGGTTACAGGCATCTTCAATGGCTTGAAAAAAAATTCATACTGGAGAGAAACCGTATAGAAGTCTAGAGTGTGGTGAAGTCTTTGCATATCACAATTTCCTTCTTCTCAATGACAGAGCACATATAGTAAAAAACACCTATGAATATAGTCAATGTGGTAAAGCATTTGCAAGACATACTATGCTTAAAAGACATCTTAGAACATATACTGGAGGGAAAACACAAGACTATAATCTATGTGGCAAATGTTTTTCACAATACAGTTATATAGTATGTCACAAAAGAACACATATTGGAGAGAAACCCTATGTATGTAACCAATGTGGTAGGGCATTTTCACAAGTTAGTACGCTACAATCTCATCATAGAACACATACTGGAGAGAAAAACTATGTATGTAATCAATGAGGTAGAGCGTTTTCACGTGCCAGTAATCTCCAGTCTCATCATAGAACACATACTAGAGAGAAACCCTATGTATGTAATCAATGTGTTAGGGCATGTTCACATGACAGTACTCTCAAATCTCATCATAGAACACATACTGGAGAGAAACCCTATGTATGTAATCAATGTGGTAGGGCATTTGCAAGTAATGGTCATCGTAAAAGACATATAAGAACACATACTGGAGAGAAACCCTATATATGTAATCAATGTGGTAGAGCGTTTTCATATGCCAGTAATCTCGAGTCTCATCACAGAACACATATGGAGAGAAACCTTATGGATGTAATCAATGTGGTAAGGCTTTTTCACAACACCCAATCTGGTATGTCATAAAGGTACACATACTGGAGAGATACCCTAAGAATGTAGTCAATGTAGTAAAGCCTTCACAATATATGATGTGCCTAAAAGTCATATAAGAACACATACTGTAGAGAAACCTTATGGATGCCATGAATGTGATAAAGCCTTTGCATATCCCAGCACTATCTTACGTCATAAAAGAATGTATACTTGTAATATAATGAATTTATCCCATGTGGTAAAGCCTCTCTATGTATCATTAGTCTTTATAATCAAAGAAATAAATCATAGTGCATAAAAACACTATACATGTATCCATTGTTGTAATGCTGTGCACTTTGCTTATCCCAATGATCTTTGTGAGCCTAAGCAAACCCTTATGGGAAGGAATCTACCTAGAAAGGATGTGGTATGATCTTCATTCAACACACATTGACTTTCATAGTTTTCTGGAGAGAAAAATATCTGACACGTGTGAACAATCAGTTCAAGCACTACAATGCCTCTGTTTTGTTCTCACTTGCAAACTCATGTGGAAAAAAGTCCTGGAACTTCATTTGTAAGGGAAGCATGTTTCATGGTAACACTTGACTTGATTTACATAAAAACCTCATTCACATGGATTGCTATCTCTAAGCCCAATCCTTCATGCTTAGTTTCTTTTACATGAAATAATTAATGTTGCAGGAAAACTTTGAATACTTTAAGACCCTGAACACAATGGTTACAGTATTGAGTACTCATTGGAGAAAAATATTCAAATATGGAAATCTGTTTAGAGATTTGATTTAATTTTAATTATGTGATGTCAGTGTGTGAGTATGTGATTTTTCATGGTTTCTCACAAGGTTACACCCTTTCTTGAGTATTCCTGTAGTAGGAACTACAGTAAGTTCTCAGAAAACTGACATAGGTCATGGCATAGTACTTGCCATAATTTTGTTCATCCACATTTCTAAACCTGTACGTATTTTAGATCCTAATTTATCATCTTGATATCAGGTAATAGGGAAGAAATCATGGATGAGGAAACCTACATCATGTAAATAATTTTGTGAACATATTAGATATCATACTTGTCTTTAGTCTTTATTGTTTTTGTGTTTTTTTTTCTGAGTTATGAATGCCCATTCTTAGGTTGGTTTGTTTCTTTCATATTTTTTTTTAATTTTATATAACTAAGTCCATTTAAATGAAAACAAACATTTATAGACAATATTTGGGCGTTGTTCTTTCCAAACTACTTCCTGCTGGTAAGGGGCGCTGTCATGGGAAATTCGAAGACGAGTCAGAAATCTTGGCTGTAGTCTGTCAGGCTGCTTTGTCCAGCTGTTTTGAATGTAGGATCACCTGGTATTCTGTTTCAGGTGGTCTGGCTTGATCAAACCACATTAGTCTGGAAGGAATTCACATCTTTTCATTTTCTGTGGAAACAAAAATAGAAATCCTTTTCCCCAATAACTTGTACTTGAACTTATATTTTGGTGTCAAAGCATTTTTTTAATTTAATTTATTATTTTACATGTTGATCCCAGTTCCCCCTCCATCCCTCCCAACCACCTTCACGCCATCCCTCCGTTTTACCCTCTCTGCCCTCTCACAAGCACTCTAATGACCCTCCCCTTCCATCCCCTCATCCCAGTTCCATATGTAGGGCAATGTCATGCAGTAGGGGTCATGTAGGTCTGACAGGTCATGTGAAGTAGGGACTAGGGCTTCTCTCCTGTCTCTAGATTAAGGCAGTTAATCCTCCATGGGGGATGTGTTTTCAAAGTCCTTTTGTGGTCCAGGAATACATCCTGGCTGCACTGTCTGAGGGTGCTTAGACTGCTCAATCCTTCTGGCTGAGACCCATATTCAGGGGGGCCTGAGGCAGTCCCATGCTGCCTTCCCAGCTATCACTCTGGTGGCCCATTAGCTCCTCCTTCTTCAGGTAAGCTGTCTCTATGTGTTTCTGCCGCCTGGTCTTGTCCTCTCCCTCTGTATCTGAGTTCTAATTCGGCTCACTGTTTATGTGTGGGTGTTTGCTTCTGTTTCCATCAGGCATTATTTGAGGGCTCCTTGGAGAAGTTAGTTGTTGATCTCACTCTCCGGGAAGGGCATTTAGGATAGCCTTTTGATAGAAGCTCAAATGGTTAGTTAGCAGCAGTCTTGTAGTTCTACAGACCTTGCTTTGTGTTCAATTTTATCTTAAAACCAATATTGACTCCCTCTTTTATGTTCTCTCTCTGTCTCTGTCTCTGTCTCTGTCTCTCTCTCTCTCTCTTTCTCTCTCTCTCTCTCTCTTTCCTGTCTTCTATTCCTAACCAGGCTCAATCTTCCTGGTGGCACATATTTTCCTTTCCTCCCCGTCGTTTTCTCCTACTTCTCTCTCCATTCGCTGCCCCCCCCCCCACTTCCCCTGAGCTCTGGGGGATTTGTCCATTTTCAGTTCTGTGAGGGACTTTACATGAATCTCTTAGAATAAACCTTATATCCTAGTTCCTCTGGTGGTGTGAATTATAGGCTGGTGGTCAATTGATCTAGGTGTAAAATCCATATATGAGTGAGTACATACTGTGTTCCTCTTTTTGTGACTGGGTTACTTCATTCAGGATGGTTTCTTCATGTGCCATCGACTTGCCTGCAAATTTCAAGATACCATTATTTTTCTCTGCAGAGTAGTATACCATTGTGTAGATGTGCCACATCTTCATTAACCATTCTTCAATTGAGGGTCATCTAGGTTGCTTCCAGGTTCTTGCTATTACAAAGAGTGCTGCTTTGAACATAGTTGAACAGATGTCTTTGTTTCATGGATGTGAATCCTTTGGGTAAATGTCTAAGAGTGGGATTGCTGGGTCCTGTGGTAAACTAATTCCCATTTTCATGAGGAAACACCGTACTGATCTCCAAAATGGCTGTATGAGTTTGCACTCCTAACAGCAGTGGAGGAGTGTTCCCCTTTCCCCTCATCCCCTCCAACATGAGTCATCATTGTTGTTTCTAATTTCAGCCATTCTGGCAGGAGTAAGATGGTATCTCAAAGTTGTTTTGATTTACATTTCCCTGAAAGCTAGGGATGTGGAGCATTTTCTTAAGTGTCTTTCAGCCTTTTTGATTTCCTCTATTGAGAATTCTTTCTTCAGTTCTGTACCTCATTTTTTAATAGGGTAATTTGGTGTTTTGTTGACTAGTTTCGTGAGTTCTTTGTATATTTTGGAGATCAGCCCTTTGTCGGATATAGGATTAGTGAAAATCTTTTCCCAGTCAGTGGGTTGCCGTTTGGTCTTGTCTACTGTGTCCTTTGCCTTACAGAAGCTTCTAAGTTTGAAGAGGTCCTATTTATTAATTGTTTCTCTCAGTGTCTGTGCCCCTGGAGTTATGTTCAGGAAGCAATGTCCTATACCAATTTGTTCAAGGGTACCTCCTACTTTCTCTTCTAAGAAGATCAATGTGGCTGGATTGATGTTGAGGTCTTTGATCCATTTGGACTTGAGTTTTGTGCATGGCGACAGACATGGGTCTATTTGCAGGCTTCTACACACCCTCATCCAATTGTGCCATAACCATTTGTTGAAGATGCTGTCTTTGCCCCATTGTATAATTTTAGCTGTTTTGTCGAAAATCAGACGTTCATTCATGTGTGGGTTGATATCAGGATTTTCAATTTGATCCCTTTGGTCTACTTGTGTATTTTTATGCCAATACCAGGCTGTTTTCAGAACTATAGCTCTGTAGTAGAGCTTAAAGTCATTAATGGTGATGTCTCCTAAGTTCTTTTATTATATGGGGTGTTTTGGCTATCCTGGCTCTTTTGTTTTTCCATAAAAAGTTGATTATTATCATTTCAAGGTCGGTTAAAAATTGTGGTGGGATTTTAATGGGGATTGCATTGAATCTGTAGATTGTTTTTGGCAAGATTGCCATTTTTGCTATGTTTATCCTACCTATACAAGAGCATTGGATATCGTTCCATTTTCTGGTATCTTCTTTAATTTCTTTCTTTAGAGCCACAAAGTTATTATTATTAGGTCTTTTACCTGTTTGGTAAGTGTTACACCAAGACACTTTATGTTGTTTGTGGCTTCTGGCTATGGTAAAGAGTGATGTTTTTCTGATTTCTTTCTCTGTAGGGCTTGAGTTTATCTTGTATCCTGCTAGTTTGCTGAAGGTGTTTATCAGCTGTAGGTGCTCTCTGGTAGAGGTTATTGGGTCGCTTATGTAAACTATCATATCATCTGCATATAGAGACAGTTTTTCTTCTTCCTTTCCAATTTGGATCCCCTTGATCTCCCTTTGTTGTCTTATAGCATTAGCTAGAAATTCTAGTACGATATTGAAGAGATATGGAGAGAGAGAGGGCAGCCTTGTCTTGTTCCTGATTTTAGAGGAACTGACTTAAGTTTCTCTCCATTCAGTTTGATGTTCGCAGTTGGTTTGCTGTATATTGCTCTTATTATGTTTAGGTATGTTTCTGTTATTCCTGACCTCTCCAAGACCTTTACCAAAAAATGTCCAGGGCCAGCTTGATTCAATGCAGAATTCTACCAGACAGTCAAGGAAGAAATAATACAGCTACTCCTCAAATTGTTTCGCAAGATATAAACAGACAGTTCATTGCCAAACTCTTTATATGAGGCCACAATAACCTTGGTACCCGAGCCTCACAAAGACACAACTAAGAAAGAAAATTACAGACCAATATCCCTGATGAACATTGATGCAAAAATACTCAATAAATTACTGGCAAACCGAATTCAAGAATGCATTAGAGAAATCATCCAACATGACCAAGTAGGCTTCATCCCTGGAATGCAGGGATGGTTTAACATATGAAAATCTATCAATGTGATCCCCCATATAAACAAACAGAAAAAGAAAAACCATATGATTACCTCCCTAGATGCTGAAAATCCTTCGAAAAATTTCAACATCCTTTCATGATAAAGGTCATGGAGAGATCAGAGATAACAGGAACATACCGAAACATAATAAGAGCAATTGACTTTAGTCTTAATAATAAAATTGATTCATGTGGAGATTATCTGTTAGTAAGTTCACTAGATAGAGTACAAATGATGTATTAGGTAGTATTGGGGAACAACTTACACGGATGATAATAAAGAACTTCGGAGATGTTCCATCTTAGAAGGATGCAGTCCCTGCCTTTCTGATTTGATCTGGAACATAGTAGAGAGAAGTGAGAGACAGAAATGTGGAAAGGGGGTGAGAAATAGATGGTGGGGGAGTAAGAGAGTTACAGACAGGTTGCGAACGAGAGAGGTTTACCCCAAGGTTCTCAACCTTCTGTTCATATACACAGAACCAAAGGCACTACATAAGAAATAAATTCATGAGATGATCTGAGCAGAATACCTGGATTTACAAGAACACCCCACTCTAAATTGTGGGTCCACTAGAGGTTCTTAGTGGTTCCTATAGCCTAAGTGACAAAACCAGGCAAGCAGAAGATACACAGCTGCTTGAGAGTGGGATTTGTAAAATGGTAACCAAATAATCCCACCATTTGTATACACATAGAAGCCCACAGGGCTTTCACCTAAATTACCCTGAGACCCTGAGTGTGGGGGCATTGGTCTGAGTCTGGCTTCTTTTTGCTAGCAATGGACAATGTGCGGTGGAATTTAAATGTGTTGGTGGACTCAGGAGGAGGTGTACATAGAGAAGTTTTCTCTTAGCTGACAGGTTGGAGACTTTAGGCATCTGTTCCTTGAGTAGGTGGATAAGGAGGGTTGAGTGTCGCTTCAGCCATAACATTGTGTTGCAGGTAGCACCATTCCGTTCCCCAACCTCAATGTACCTAATGCAAACCCTCATCTGAATTCACCTAAGTTCAGTCTTCCCTGAAAAAGCTGCCATTAGAGTCTCGACCGAGATGTGGAGCAGATGCAAAGACATCCACTTTTAGATCCACCACCTGATTCCTTGTTTTCTTTTCTCCAGGGCAACCCAGGACAGTTAAGCTCTGATTATGTATGGATTCATTGTTTCAGTATTATTAAAACATTGAATCAGAAACTCTTGGTTACAGTTTTCCTTTCCACTCACCAGGACTTTAAAGTGCACAGGGAGGCTTTGCTCTTGTGCTCCTGCCCACACAGCAGAACTAATACAGTATTCTTGTTCCTCCCTGGAATCTTTGATCTCACATTTCACCACAATCAAATAGTCCAGCCCTCCAGATATGAGAGAGTGTATCCATTGTTTTGTACTTTCCAATTGATTTTCTCACTTCTTTCTATTAGTCACTCAATCTCTCATGCTGTAAAAAGCTTACACCTTTGGAGGTGCCTACCTGCCTCCAATTCCTTTCCACCACTACTCTCTGGAATATACTCCCAGATACTTCTCTGAAGCTCTTTGTCTCTGTCCTCCATAGTGTAGGAATGAGCTGCTGAGTCAGATGATTGGTTTCAGCTTACATCTCTCTCACATTTAGCACAAGGAGACCCAGAAGATGGAATGAGCTCATGACACAGCAGTTGCTGCTGGCAGTTTAGGAATTAAGTTCATTCCTACTTTGCAGCCACTCTGGTGTTTGACTTGGTGTCATTACTTATTGGAAAAATCAATGGCTAGGATTGTTTACTAGATGCAAAATCTTGTTAGCCTCTAATCAACCTGTAAGACTCAGGCATTATGGTAACCTGACTCTGTTACATGGGAGAGTGCACTGAAGAATTTTCTCTGCTCAGCCCAGAGTTCCATGAATACTAGTGTGCCCACAGGACCTAAGATCCCTATAAAGACAGATTTTGCCCACTTACACTCCCTCCCTCTTCTCTCTTTCAGGCTCTTTGTTCTCTTGCTGCTATTTCTGCTCTCTCCCCTCTCACCTCTTTGTGCTCCTGTCTCCCATTCTCTCCTGTCACCTGTCTATGTGTCTGTTTCTCTTTATCTCTTTTTTCGTTTGATTCCATTTTTTCCCCTTACTAATAAAACTTCTCACTCAAGTTCTGGCTGCCTGGCATGTTTGTACCCCACCTTAGTTACCCTCTCCTTCCATGGAATCTGCAGTGGTCCTCCATGCAGGACCACCATTAAGTTTATCTTAATATTGAAGCAAGAGGTCATTGTCATGAGATATTCACCCTATTGGTACCCAAAGATAACTGAGTAGACATCACTGAATTTACATAGTGGTGGTTCAGCTATAATGTGGGGCAACATATTTCTCCATTATATCTGTCTATTTTAAAAGTCAATTGTTAGTAGAGGGAGGATGTGGGGATTCAACTCTTTGCCTGAATTTTAAATTTTCTTTTACTACTTGTGTTGATGCCATGGCTGGTCTGGAACTCCTGGGCATATAGTAGCCAACTTAACTGTCTCATTCCCTGTTGTAGCTGGGATTGCTGGATCATGATTAGCGGTACTCCACTACCCAGTTTATTAGTTTAGGTATTAGTTTATATTAAAAGAAAGGGAAAACTGTAAGACCCAAAGAAACTTGAGCAAACCTGAAGCTGTTGGAGGGAATGCATTGCATCATGGCTGTTGTTGGTACTCTTCCCATTTTGATAATAAACCTCGAGACAACACACTCCTAGAGAGCTAACAAAATGCTATCACCATTCACTAAAATAAATACATAACTAAATAATGAAATCACCACAAGGGGCAATTACCACCAAAAAGGTGGATCCAGTCTCCACTCATCCTGGATTAGAAAAAGTCAGATTTGAATAATGAAATAATCAGATAGTTAGATCGTCTGTCACACCTGAGTCATACACGGTGGCAACAAACAAGGGTTCACAGAGTATATGTGGAAATGATTTAATAATTACTTATTTAAAGATGTAAGTCGTTGAACTTTTTTGTCTCATGAATTCCTGGCAGGCATGCTGGACATGATAAAGTATGCTGTCTTCATTGATTTTTAAAATTCCATAAGTTAATAAAGAGATAATTGTACTGTCTTGCCTAATGAATTCTGTTGGCCTGACATCATCACCAGCTCCTGAATCTCTGTTGTGCTGTGGCAGGACCTGAGATGATGGGCCCACACCCGGCACAGCAGCATCCCTAGTACTCTGGGTCATGCATAGGTCATCCAGAAACTGCTGTGTCCATGTCTACAACCTTCCTATCCTTGTCTCTGATAGAAATTTGCACCCTAAACAGAATCAATGATGTCATTGTCCATCGATTAAATGATTTAAATAATTAAATAAGTCAGTAAAAGATAACTATCACCATAAAGAGGTGACGTAGCCTTTAATTGGAAGGGAAGACTGGCCAGACTCCAGTCATGAAAGATGTCATCTTCATCAATTCAAACAATCAGTCATAAAATATGATGATATTTCATTATAACTCCTGAAGAGGGAGCTTTACAGGACTCTTCATGGAATAGAGGATTATTGGTTTACATAAATATACAAATCTTTACATTATCTTGGGTATTAACAGGATTTGTCAATTTAAATACATTAATTATGTAATTAGATGATCTGCCACACTTGACCCCACTAGGTGGCAACAATCTCCAGGTGTCATGGATGATATAATCATTGTTTTATATAACTAAACCATCAAACAATGAGTTGATGTAACATCATTAACGTCCCTAAGGTGGCTCCAAACCAGACTCGGGAACAACGCTGCCTCAAAAAAGATGGACTGCAATCCAATCATCCCTAAGTCTACTCTAACAAATGTATTATCACCTTCCTAAAGGAAGTTGACAATGGAAAACTCACCTTTTGATGAATAATTGTGAGTCTCATTATCATTTAAACCATTATATTACTTCTAAGGAGAGAGAGACCATTCATAAACAGAAGTCTTTGAACTGTTTCTCCACGGACTATGTTCTCTTATATTAGGTAATCTTGAAATGGGTAACCAGTAAAAGTTGTTGGCCAACTTTCAGTGATATGGCTATGACTTACTGAGGCAAATCACATGCCATCATTAAAAAATTTAGGGGATAGTGTTGTTGGGAGATTGTAGTGTGCCATGATAACACTTTATCTAAGCTGCTCTCTGGTCCATGGCCCATGATACCAGGATATAGAATGCAAGCAGGGTTTCCAGACAATATTTATGATCAAACATTCTTTCACATTCTAGAGCACTTTCTACATGCTAAAATTAGCATACCCACCCATAGACTAAAGTTAACGTCACTCACTGATTTTCTCACAAAAACAAAGTTGGATCTTTTTTTTTTTTTTTTTTTTTTTTTTGATTTACACATATTTACGAGTCTCTCAAGCTAAAACCTGCCTATAGTAATATAAGCATGAAAACGAAAGCATCATTATGCCATTCAAGTAAATTGATAAGTATTTCCATCAATTTTTGTGTTTCAATTTTCTCATTTCCAGAATGGAAACAAAACAATGGATTGCCTCTACCATAATCTTCTTCTCTTTATTGAAAATAAAATAAACTCCTCTTCATTCTCTGACCTTTAGAGGAGTTTGATCCCATGGTTTCTCAAAGTTGTTTAGATTTTTATTTGGCTGATGACTAAGGATTGTGAGCACTGTTTTATTATTCTTTCAGTCATTTTGGATTCCTCAATTGATAGTTCTCTATTTAGTCCTGTACCCGCTTTCTAATATGGTTATTTTGAGTTATTTATTGTTGGTGGTGTGCCATGTTATCAGCACGACCTAGTTGATTAGATAAGATTCTCTGATCATGAGATTATCAAATGATTAAGTTTTTAAAATCGGTATTGACAGTGTCCTTCATGGGTCACTTCTGTTGCAACCTCTCAGAAAGTTAGGATGCGAAATATTACAGTTTTTTAAAATCGTTTAATCATTCGATCATTAAAAATAATATTATTACATAATCAGTAATCACTAGATAACCCAGTGTCCCTCATTCTCTGGGCACTGCTTCTGGTACCAATCTCCTGTATGTGTCAATCATACACCAGCCAAACCCACAATGGATGACACCATCATTATTTACATAACGAAATAAGTAAATAATTCCATAGTCCTGCATACTTAAATTTCATACGATGGAGCCAAACTCCAGCATTGGTCAAGGAAGTATTACTAAAATAATTAAATATTGCCACACGATTAACTCCCAGGGAGGATGGCCAGACTCCAGTCATGAGGTACAACATCTTTATCGATTTAAATGATTAATATATAAGGATAAATAATTGAACAATGACATGGTGGTGCATACTTAAATCCCACATGGAGAAGTCAGACTCTTCTGTTTGTGGAATAATGATTTATTTAAAAACTTAAATTGGCAATCAATTAATTGGCCTTTTATGTTAACTCTGACAAGATGGCACCAAACTCTTGAACCTATGGCTGATGTAATTATCTATTTCAATAGCCAAATAATCAAGTAATGAGATGATGTTACATCATCAACTGCTAAAACCGGACTCCAAAAGGCTCTTATGGTCCATAACATCACATTTATATTAAATATGTTAATTAAATGATGGATTATAATTTTACTTCCTAATTTTATAGTTAAATAAGTCAGTGTAGTATTAGATGATGTGATGGTCTGGCATGATTGACTCCCATAAGGATGCTCAAAACTCCAGTGATCACTGAATAGATAATGACAGATTTTCATAATAAAATGAATAAAAATTAAACAAGTGGATGGTGTTTTATTCTTGACCCCTATGAGATTGCTCAAAACTGAAGACATCATTGAGTTTTTAATCATAGATTTTAACAAAAAAAATGAATGAATAATGAGACAAATTTTCATACTTCACCCCTAGAGGGATAACAAAATGATATCACCATAAGTTTAAATAAATAAATAATGAAATCACAGGAGACAATGAACAACTACAAAATGGATCCTGACTCTACTCTTCCTGGAGTAGAAAAGGACAGATTTGAGTAATGAAATAATCAGATAGATAGATCGTCTGTGACACTTGAATGATACAAGATGGCAGCAAACTTCAGGGTTCACAGTGTATAAAATGAAAGAATATAATAATTACACCTTTACATATGTAAGTTGTTGAAATTTTTTGTATCACCAATTCTTGGGCAGACATACCAGACATGATAAAGTAAGCTGTCATCACAGATTTTTAAAATTCCATACGTTAACAATCAGACATGATAAAGTAAGTTTTCATCACAGATTTTTAAAATTCCATAAGTCAATAATCAGATAATCATACTGTCTTGCCAGATGAAATATGCTGGCCTCACATCATCACGAGGGTCTGAATCTCGGTTGTGGTACATCAGACCTGAGATGATGTGCTTATACCTGGCGTAGCAGTAGTAGCTAAAATGTTGATATCAGCTGAAAAGATGGATGCAGCAGGAACATGACCAGCAGAGCTGAGAAAGAGCAGTTCTTCCATGTTCTGGGCCGTCATCCTTTTGCGAGGTCTTGATGATGGACCCAACTTCCTTGTGCCACTATTTCGTCTAATCGTAGATCACACCCAATCTTCAGATGTGGAGGAAGAACAGAGAGCCAAACACCCAGACCTCCAGGCCTGCCTTGGTGTAGTATTTGTACTTCTCGGAGGGCACCATGGAATCTTCATGACTCAATCATCCACCATCCCTACTACTCTGGGGTATGCATAGAACATTCAGGAACTGCAGTGTCCATGTCTACAATGCTCCTAACCTTGTCCCTGACAGATATTCGCACCCTAATCATAATTGATGATGTCATTGTCTGATGTTTAAATAATTTAAATAATTAGATAAGTCAGTAATAGCTAACTGTCACAATGAAGAGGTGATATAGCATTTAACTGGCAGGGATAAATGTCCAGACTCCAGTCAGGAAGGATGTCATCATCATCTATTGAAACAATTAATCATAAAATGTGATGATATTGCATTTTGACATCCCAAGAGGGAGCTTTACAGGTCTCTTCTTGGAATAGAGGATAATTGGCTTACATATGTATACAAATATTTATATTGTATTGGGTCTTAACATGAACTGTCAATTTATATAATTTAATTATGTAATTAGAGGATCTTTGGCACCAATTCCAGGTGTCATGGATGATATAATCATTGTTTTATATAACTAAATAATCAAATAATGTGTTCATTTCACATCATCCACTTCCCTAAGGTGGCTCCATTCCAGACTCATGAATATTTTTGTCATGATTAATTCAAATATTTTAATTACTTAATTAATATTTAGATGGTCTAAAATACTTGACTCCCACATCGTGGTACCATAATTCCCTGAGCATTGATAGTCAAATGTCCTATTTTTATAATTAAATAATAACATCATCAGTTGATGTAATGGTTTGCCATACTCGACACAATTGTCTCTCCATTGACTCCCACAAGATTGTGTGAAACTCCCCGGTTTATCCCACATTTAACCTTAGAGTTTAGTAGTAAAATGTGTAAATACTGAAATGTCATTGCGCAAGCAGGGTTTTAGATGGTATCACATATTTAATTTTGGACAGCTTCCTCAAAAGAGATGGACTGCAATCCAATAATCCCTAAGTGTACTATAACACATGGATTATTATAATCCTGAATGAAGTTAGCAATGGAAAACTCATCTTATGATGAGTAAGTGTGAGTCTTATTATCTTTTAATCCACAAGGTGGCATCAAATTTCAGGGATCACTGTTTATATAATGAAACATTTTAATAATTACATCTTAAAATATAAATGTCTTTGAATTTTTTTGTATCATCAATTCCTAGGCAGAAATGCCAGGGATGATAATTGGAAAGTCCTGCATACTTAACTTTCATGAGATGGAACCAAACTCCAGTGATTGTCAAGGAACTAATACTTAGATACATAAATAATGCCTACCTGGGAGGAATGGCCAGACTCCAGTCATGAAGGACCACATATTCATCGATTTAAATAATAAATATATAATGAAAAATGATTTTATAATGACATTGTGGTGCATACTTCAGTCCCACATGAAGAAGTCAGACTGATCCCTATCTCGAATAATGATTTATTTTAAAAATTAAATTGATAATTAATTAGATGGCATTTTATATTAATTCTGAAAAGATGACACCAAAGTCGTAAAACTATGGCTGATGTAATGATCTATTTAAATAGCAAAATAATCAAGTAATGAGATGAGGTTACATCGTGAACTCCCAAAATCTGACTCCAAAAGGGACTTAGGGACCATAACATAATCTTTATTTTAAATACGCTAATTAAATGATGAATTATTATTTAATTTCCTAATTTTACAGTTAGATAAGTAAGTGTATATCAGATGATGTGATGGTCTGGCATGACTGACTCCCATAAGGAGGCTCAAAACTACAGTGATCACTGAATTCATAATGACAGATTTTTCATAATTAAATGAATATAATTACACAAGTAGATTGATGGTGTTCTATAGGTGACTCCTAAAATATTGTTCAAAACTGAAGAGATCATTGAGATTTTAATCATATATTTGAACAAAACAATGAATGCTGAGAGAATTTCTCCTAATGCAACCCTGGAGAGATAACAAAACGATATCAACATTGATTTAAATAAATAAATAACGAAATCACAAGAGACAATTAACAACAACAAGGTGGACCCAGACTCCACTCTTCCTTGTGTAGAAAAAGACAGATTTGAATAATGAAATAATCCGATAGTTATATCGTCTGTCACACTTGAATCTCACAGGTAGCACCAAAATTCAGGGTTCACAGATTATATAATGAAACAATGTAACAATTACAACTTTAAATATGTAAGTCATTGACCTTTTTTGTGTCATCAATTCCTAGGCAGAAATGCCAGACATGATAAAATATGCTGTCTTCACGTATTTTTAAAATTCCATTAAGTTAATAATCCGATAACAATACTGTCTTGCCTGATGAACTGTTTTGGCTGACATAATCACCAAGGCATGAATCTCTGTTGTGGTGCAGCAGGTCCTGAGATGATGGGCCCATACCTGGTGTAGCAGCAGTAGCTAACATGTTGATATCAGCTGAAAAGATGGCCACAAGCAGGGGCATCACCAGCAGAGCTGGGAGAGAGCAGTTCTTCCCTGTTCTGGGTCGTCTTCCATTTGTGAGTTCTCAGTGATGGTGCTGAACTCCCGGTGCCACTACTTCTTCTCATCTTAGATCACAACTGATGGGAATATGTGGAGGAGGAGCAGGGAGTCAAACACCCAGACCACCGTGCCTGCCTTGGTGAAGTCTTTGTACTTCTCGGAGGGCACCATGGGATCTTCTGGACTCAATCATCCAGTATCCCTAGTACTCTAGGTGATGCATAGATCACCAAGAATCTGCTCTGAATATACAGCAAACCAACTGCCAACATCAAACTGAATGGAGAGAAACTTAAGCCAATTCCTCTAAAATCAGGAACAAGACAAGGCTGTCCTCTCTCTATATAACTCTTCAATATCGTACTATAAGTTCTAGCTAATGCTATAAGACAACAAAAGGAGATCAAGGGCATCCAAATTGGAAAGGAAGAAGTCAAACTGTCTCTATTTGCAAATGATATGATAGTTTACATAAGCGACCCAATAAACCCTACCAGGGAACTCCTACAGCTGATAAACACCTTCAGCAAACTAGCAGGATACAATATAAACTCAAAAAAATCAGTAGCCCTATTTTTTCCAGACGACAAAGAGGCAGAGAAAGAAATCAGAGAAACATCACCCTTTACAATAGCCACAAGCAACATAAAGTATATTGGTGTAACGCTTACCAAACAAGTAAAAGATCTATATAATAAAAACTTTGTGACTCTAAAGAAAGAAATTAAAGAAGATACCAGAAAATGGAAAAACCTCCCATGCTCTTGGTTAGGTAGGATAAACATAGTAAAAATGGCAATCTTACCAAAAGAAATCTACAGATTCAATGCAATCCCCATTAAAATCCCACCACAATTCTTCACCGACCTTGAAAGGATAATAATCAACTTTATATGGAAAAACAAAAGACCCAGGATAGCCAAAACAACCCTATACAATAAAAGAACTTCAGGAGGCATCACCATTCCTGACTTCAAGCTCTACTACAGAGCTATAGTTCTGAAAACAGCCTGGTATTGGCATAAAAATAGACAGGTAGACCAATGGAATCGAATTGAAAATCCTGATATTAATCCACGCACCTATGAACACCTGATTTTCGACAAAACAGCTAAAATTATACAATGGGGCAAAGACAGCATCTTCAATAAATGGTGCTGGCACAATTGGATGAGGGTGTGTAGAAGACGGCAGATAGACCCATGTCTGTCGCCATGCACAAAACTCAAGTCCAAATGGATCAAAGACCTCAACATCAATCCAGCCACATTGAACCTCTTAGAAGAGAAAGTAGGAGGTACCCTTGAACAAATTGGTATAGGAGACCGCTTCTTGAACATAACTCCAGGGGCACAGACACTGAAAGAAACAATTAATAACTGGGACCTCGTCAAACTTATAAGCTTCTGTAAGGCAAAGGACACAGTTGACAAGACCAAACGGCAGCCCACTGACTGTGAAAAGATTTTCACTAATCCTATATCCGACAATGTGCAGATCTCCAAAATATACAAAGAACTCAAGAAACTAGTCAACAAAACACCAAATAACCCTATTAAAAAAGGGGGTACAGAACTGAAGAAAGAATTCTCAATGGAGGAAATCAAAAAGGCTGAAAGACACTTAAGAAAATGCTCCACATCCTTAGCTATCAGGGAAATGCAAATCAAAACAACTTTGAGATACCATCTTACCCCTGCCAGAATGGCTAAAATTAGAAACACCAGTGATGACTTATGTTGGAGAGGATGTGGAGAAAGGGGAACACTCCTCCACTGCTGGTGGGAGGGCAAAATCATACAGCCATTTTGGAGATCAGTATGGCAGTTCCTCAGGAAAATGGGGATTAGTTTACCACAGGACCCGGCAATCCCCCTCTTAGGCATATACCCAAAGGATTCCCATCAATGCAAGAAAGACATCTGTTCAACTATGTTCATAGCAGCACTATTTGTAATAGCAAGAACCTGGAAGCAACCTAGATGCCCTTCAATTGAAGAATGGTTAATGAAGATGTGGCACATCTACACAATGTAATACTACTCTGCAGAAAAAAATAATGGTATCTTGAAATTCGCAGGCAATTGGATGGCACTTGAAGAAACCATCCTGAATGAGGTAACCCAGTCACAAAAAGAGAAACACAGTATGTACTCACTCATATATGGATTTTAGAACTAGATCAAATGATCATCAGCCTATAATTCACATCACCAGAGGAACTAGGATACAAGTTGTCTTCTAAGAGATTCATATAAAGTCCCGCACAGAACTGGGAAGGGACAAGTCCTCCAGACCTCAGGTAAAGTGGGGGAAGACAGCTAATGGAGAGAGAAGTAGGAGAAAATGAGAGGGAGGAGAGGAAGGCATGTGCGACCAGGAGGATTGAGCCTGGTTAGGAATGGAAAATAGGAAAGAGAGAGAGAGAGAGACAGACAGAGAGAGAGAGAACATAAATGAGGGAGCCAATATTGGTTTGAAGATAAAGTTGAACACAAAGAAAGGTCGAGGGAACTACAAGACTGCTCCCAACTAACAATCTCAGCTTCCGTGGAAAGGCTATCATAAATGCCCTTCCCGGAGAGTGAGATCAACAACTAACATCTCCATGGAGTCCTCAACTAATGCCTGTTGAAAACAGGAGCAAACACCCATACATAAACACTGAGCCGAACTAGAACCCAGAAGCAGATGGAGAGGACAAGACCATGCGGTAGAAGTACATAGAGACAGCTTACCTGAACAAGGAGGAGCTAAGGGCCACTAGACTGATAGCTGGGAAGCCAACAGGGAACTGACTCGGACCCCCCTGAATATGGGTCTCAGCCAGAAGGTCTGAGCAGTCTAAGAGACCTCAGACAGTGGAGCCAGGATGTATCCCTGGTGCACAAAAGGACTTTGCAAACATATCCCCCATGGAGTGATAACTGCCTTAATCTAGAGACAGGAGAGAATCCCTAGTCCCTACTTCACATGACCTGTCAGATCTACATGACCCCAACTGGATGGCATTCCCCTACATATGGTATTGTGGTGGGGGGTTGGGAAGGGAGGGTGTTTAGAGTGCATGGGAGAGGGCAGAGAGGGCAAAAGTGAGGGAAGGAGGGAGGGAGGGCTGGAGAGGAGGGAGGCAGGGAGGGAGAGGGAACTGGGATCCACATGTAAAATAATAAATTAAAAAAAAAAACGCTTTGACTCCAAAATTTAAGTTGAAGAACAAGTTACTGGGGAAAAGTGTTTCTATTTTTGTTTCCACAGAAAATGAAAAGATGTGGATTCCTTACAGAATAATGTGGTTTGGTCACACCAGACTGCCTGAAACAGAGTACAAGCTGATCCTACATTCTAAACAGCTGGAAAAAACAGCCCTACAGACTACAGCTAGGATATCTGAATCTTCTTCGAATCCCCCAAGACAGTGCCCCTTACCAGCAGGAAGTAGTTTGGAAAGAACGACGCCCAAATTCCCAAATATTGTGTATAAATGTTTGTTTTCATTTAATTGGACTTTGTTATATAAAATTAAATTAAAAAAAAGAAAAAAAAAAAAAAAAAAAAAAAAAAGAAGCAGCTCTCCTGGCTGGCTAGTTTTATATCAACTTGACATGAGCTAGAAGCATCAGAGAGGGACCTTAAAAAAAAAAAGAATCCGCTCTGTCCATGTCTACGACTTTGCTAACCTTTTCCTGGACAGATATTTGCACAGTAATCTAATCGATGATGTCAATGTCTGCCGTTTAAATAATTAAATATGTCAGTAATAGCTAACTGTCACAATAAAGAGGTGATGTAGCAGTTAAGTGGCAGGGGAGAATGGCCAGACTCCAGTCATGAAGGATGTCATCATCGTCAATTGAAACAATTAATCATAAAATGTGATGATATTGCATATTAACTCCATAAGAGGGAGCTATACAGGATGCTTCGTGGAATAGAGGATTACTGATTTATAAGATTATACAAATATGTACAGTATCTTGGGTATAAACACGAATAGTCAATTTAAACACTTTATCATGTTATTAGATGATCTGTCACACTTGTCCCCACAAAGTGGCACCAAATTCCAGGTGTCACGGATGGTATCATCATTGCTTTATATAACTAAATAATCAAATAATGAGCTGATGAAACACCATCCACTTCCCTAAGGTGGCTCCAAAACAGACTTGTGAACAATGATGTCATTGTTAATTTAAATAATTTAATTACATAATTAATATTTAGATGGTCTAAAGTACTTCACTCCCACATTGTGGAACACTAATCCACTGATCATGGATAATCTAATGCCCTATTTTAATAATTAAATAATAACATAATCAGAGGATGACATGGTCTGCCATACTGGACACAAGTTTTCTCCAACTTGACTCCCACAAGTTTGTGTGAAACTCCCCAGTTCATGGCTTATTTATTCACAGAATTTAGTAGTAAAATGTGTATATGCTGAAATGTCATTGTGTATGCAGTTCTTTAGAACATATCACACATTTGATGTTTGACAGCTGCCTCAAAAGAGATGAACTGCATTCCAATAATCCCTATGTCTATCCTAACACATGGATTATCACCAACCTGATGGAAGTTACCAAAGGAACACTCACCTTTTGATGAGTAATTGTGAGTCTTATTATCTTTTAATCCATAGTTTTACTTCTTAGAAGAGAGATCATTTATAAACAGAAGTCTTTGAACCTTTCATCCACAGACTGTTTTCTCTGATATTAGGTAATGTTGAATTGGGTAATCAGTAATAGCGCTAGGACAACTTCCAGAGATGTGGCTATGACTTGGTTAGGGGAATCAAATGCTGCCATAAAAAGTTTTAGGAGATAGTTATCTTGGGAGATTGTGATGTCTTGTGATAACACTTTATCAAAGCTGCTCTCTGGTCCTTGGCCCATGATATCAGGATAGAGAATGCAAGCAGGGTTGCCAGGCAACCTTTAGGATCCAACATTCTGTCACAATCTAGTGCACCTCCCACATGCTAAAATTAGCATACCCACCCATTGACTAAACTTACAGCCTCACTGATTTTCTCACAAAAACAAAAGAGGGATTTTTTTTTTTTTTTTTTTGAGTTGTACATATTTACCAGTCTCTCAAGCTACAACATCCCTATAATGATATAAGGATGAAAACGAAAGCATCATTATGCCATTAAAGCACAATGATGAGTATTTCAACCTATTTTCTATGCTTCAATTTTCTCATTTCCAGAATGCAAACAATACCATTAATCGCCTCTACCATAATCCTTTCCTAAGTGTTGAAAATAAATTAAATTTCTCTTCATTCTGGTACCTTTAGAGCAGCTTCATATCATTGTTTCTCAGAGTTGTTTTATTTGCACTTGGCTGATGATTAAGGATTTTGAGTACTGTCTTATTGTCCTATGAATCACTTTAGATTCCTCAAATTATAATTTTCTATTGAGTCCTGAAACCCAATTTCTAATATGGTTATTTAGAGTTATTTGGAGTTGGAGGTGTGTCATGTTATCAGCCCAACAGAGTTCATTAGATAAGATTCTCTGATCATGAGATTATTGAATTATTCAGTTTTTAAAATCGGTGTTGACTGTGTCCTTCATAGGTCAGCTCTATCGCAACCTCTCAGAAACTGATGATGCGAAATAATACAATTTTTCAATCGTTTAATTATTCGATCTTTAAAAATCTATTATTATATTATCAGTAATCACTGCATAACCCAGTGTCCCTCATTCTCTGGGCACTGCTTCTGGTACCAGTCTCCTGCTGTGTCAGTCACACAGGGGCCAAACACATAATGGCACACGATTAATTCCCAGGGAGGAATAACCAGACTTCTGTCATGAACAATAACATCTTCATCGATTTAAATAAATAGTATGTAATGAAATATAATTGAATAATAATATGGTGCTTCATAATTAAATCCGACATGGAGAAGTCAACCCTTCTCTTCATGGAATAATGATGTATTTAAAAATTTAAATTGATAATTAATTAGTTGGTGCTTAATATTAACTCGACAAGTTGGCACCAAACTTGTAAAACTTTGGCTGATGTAATGATTTCTTTCAATAGCGAAATAATTAAGTAATGAGATGATGTTACATCATCAACATCCAACATCTGACTCCAAAAGAGACCCATGGTCCATAACATCACCTTTATTTTAAATACGTTAATGATATGATGAATTTTTATTTAATTTCCTAGTATTACAGTTAAATAAGTATGTGTAGTATTAGATGATGTGATGGTCTGGCATGATTGACTCCCATAATGAAGCTCAAAACTCCAGCGATCACTGAATAAATATTGACAGATTTTCATAAATATATGAATAAAAATTCAACAAGTGGATGATGTTTTACACGTGACTCCTATGAGATTGCTCATGACTTAAGAGTTCATTGAGTATTTAATCACAGATTTGAACAAAAAAAATGAATGAATAATGAGATAATATCTCATACTTCACCCCTAGAGGGATAACAAAATGATATCACCATTGATATAAGTATATAAATAATGAAATCACCGGAGACAATAGACCAGCATCTTCAACAAATGGTGCTGGCACAATTGGATGAGGGTGTGTAGAAGACTGCAGATAGACCCATGTGTGTCGCCATGAATAAAACTCAAGTTGAAATTGATAAAAGGCCTCAACATCAATCCAGCCACCTTGAACCTCTTAGAAGGGATAGTAGTAGGTACCCTTGAACAAATATTTATAGGAGACTGCTTCCTGAACATAACTCCAGGGGCACAGACACTGAGAGCATCAATTAATAAAGGGTTCCTCTCAAAACATAGAAGCTTCTGTAATGCAAAGCACAGAGTGGAGATGGCCAAACAGCAGCACACACACTAGGAAAGATTTTCACCTATCCTATATCCGACAAAGGGCTGATTTCCAAAATATACAAAGAACTCAAGAAACTAGTCAACAAAACACCAAATAACCCTATTAAAAATGGGGTACAGAACTGAAGAAAGAATTCTCAATAGAGGAAATCAAAAAGGCTGAAAGACACTTAAGAAAGTGCCCAACATCCTTAGCCATCAGTGAAAGGCAAATCAAAACGACTTTGAGATAACATTGTACTCCTGGAAGAATGGTTAAAGTTAGAAACACCAATGATGACTAATGCTGGACAGGATGTGGAGAAAGGGGAACACTCCTCCACTGCTGGTGGGAGTGCAAACTCGTACAGCAATTTTGGAGATCAGTATGGCAGTTCCTCAGGAAAATGAGAATTAGTTTATCACAGGACCCAGCAATTCCCCTTTTAGGCATATACCCAAAATGATCCCTGTCCATGCAACAAAGACATCTGTTCAACTATGTTCATAGAAGCACTATTTGTAATAGCAAGAACCTGGAAGCAACCTAGATGCCCCTCCATTTAAGAATGGATAGTCAAGGTGTGTCACATCTACACAGTGTAACTGTATTCTGCAGAAAAAATAATGGTATCTTGAAATTCGCAGGCAAGTTGATGGCACTTGAAGAAACCACCCTGAATGAGGTAACCCAGTCACAAAAAGAGGAAAATAGTATGTCCTCACTCATATGTAGATTTTACACCTAGAGCAAAGGATCACCAGACTGTAATTCACAGCACCAGAGGAACTAGGAAACAGGGTGTATTCTAAAAGATTCATATAAAGTGCCTCACAGAAACGGGAAGGGACAAGTCGCCCAGAGCACAGGGGAAGTGGTGGCAGTGAATGGAGAGAGAAGTAGGAGAATGCAAGGGGGAGGAAAGGAAACACCTGCGATTAGGAAGATTGAGCCCTGTTAGGAATAGAAGAAAGGAAGTAGAGAGAGAAAGATAGATAGATAGATAGATAGATAGATAGATAGAATGAGAGAGAGAAAGAGAGAGAGAGAAAACATAAAAGAAGGAACCAATATTGGTTTGAAGATAAAATTGAACATAAAGAAAGGTCTACAGATCTACAAATGTATCGCCAACTAACAATTTGAGCATCCGTGGAAAGGCTACCATAAATGCTCTTCCCAGATAGTGAGATCAATAACTAAGTTATCCATGGAGCCGTCATCTAATACCTGTTTGAAACGGGAGCAAACACCCATACATAATCACTGAGTCGAACTAGAATCCAGATGCAGATGGAGAGGAAAAGACCAGGCTGCAGAAACAAATAAAGACTGCTTACCTGAAAGGAGGAGCTAACAGAGGAGGAGCCCCAGACTGACAGCTGGGAATCAAGCATGGAACTGACTCAGGGTTCCCTGAATATGGGTCTCAGCCAGATGGACTGAGTAGTCTAAGGGACCTCAGACAGTGGAGCCATGATGCATCCCTGGTGCACAAAAGGACCTTTCAAACACATCCCCCATGAAGGGATAACTGTCTTAACCTAGAGACAGGAGAGAAGCCCTAGTCCCAACTTCACATGACCTCTCAGATCTCCATGACCCCAACTGGATGGCATTCCCCAATATAGGGAAATGGGGTGGGGTGATTGGAGTGGATGGTGGCTATGGTGCATGTGGGAGGGCAGAGAGTGTAAAGGTGAGAGAGGGATGGAGGGAGAGAGAGAGGGAGGGAGAGGGAAATAGGATCGACATGTAAAACAATAAGTTAAATAAATAAAACACAAAAACAAGTGATCAGAAGGTGGATGCTTTTGTATCTGCCCCACTCTCATGTCGATCCTATAATGGCAGATTTTAAAGGGCCGAGTCTGAACTGAGGTGAATTCAGTGGAGGGCTTGCTTTCGGTACCCGGAGGTTGGGGAATGGTATGATGCTACCTGAAACTCACTGCTATGGCTGAAACTTCACTTAACCCTCCTTCTCCACCTACTCCAGAAACAGATGCTGGAGGTCTCCAGACTCGAATCTAAGGGAAACTTCTCCATCCACCCCTCTTGCTGAGTCCACTAAAACCTGAATCCCCCACTCCACATTGTCCCTTGCCAGCAGGAAGAAGCCAGACTCAGACCAGTGTGCCCACATACAGTGAGTGACTCAGGGTTGTTTAGGTGGAAGCCCTAATGGCATTGTGAAAATACAGAGCTCATTAAAACCATGACTATTGTTACTGATGTGCTGATGTGGAATCCAGATTTTCATATGGAGATTAATTCATCTGGGTATGTAAATTACAAGGGTAGATCAGATTCCTTACCAATCTGCATACACTCGGTGGTATACCTCCACATGGTTGTTTGCATGATAGCTATAGAACTTTCCTCACTGACATTCCTGAAAATGAGCATGTTACAGATAAGAGTCCAAAACAGTGGCCTATGTGGCAACTACAAATTGCTACTTTGGGGCACTATAATTTTAATGACACTATGATAATAAATCAGCCGCTGCCTTCTAGATTGCCATATTGCTTGGTAAAATACAAAAAAAAGTTTATGGGAAGAAAATGAAGATCAGATGCCTAACTGGCTTCATTGTGGATTTCCTCGCACTGGAACAAGGTTTTCTCCATTGGCTTCAAGAGAAATTATCTGTACCATCACCTGATCATGGGTATTCTGGCTACCTTAAGGATCATTTTGCTCAATTTGGAGGATACACTCCTCAAAAAAATGAGCTCATAAGGAGATGGTATTCAGCAGAGTGGGTGTCACCTGTATGGTATTTTCAAAAGCCGGATGGGACATATGGGACTCCTCAGACAGATCTGTTCAGGTTAGTTGCAGCAGCCAAAGTTATAGAAAAAAACAAAAAAAAAAAAAAAAAAAAAAAAACAAAAAACAAAGGCTGGCAAGTCCATAGCTTGTCTCTCTTACCCCTATGCATTAATGTTTGGACATAATATGTTCGTGCTTATCAAGAAAGAAGGGGACTCATTTTTGTTGAGTGTCGATCCTGCATATTAACTAATTGTGTATAATAAGGTAATGTTAAACCTTTTCAACTATATTGATTGTTAAAAGGCCTGCTTATTTGATGCTGCCAGTAGATTTGGGTAATGATACTTGGTATGCAAATTTGGCTATAAACATGTTTAGCAAAATTAATGAATTGATTAGGCCAAAAAGATTTGTTGCCTCATTAATTGTAAGAATGACAGCACTGATAGCCATTTTGACTTCTTTTTCAGTTTCAACAACAGCATTACTAAAGGAAATGCAGACGGCTTCCTTTGTGAATGACATGCAAAGGAATGTCTCTTTTATTTTGTCAGAACAGAGGTTAATAGACCTGAACTTAGAAACCAGATTAAATGCTTTAGAAAAGGCAATGATAGAAATGGGCCCAGACATACAAAATCTTAGAACAGAGTTAGCAACTAAATGCCATGCATAGTTTAAGTATATCTGGGTTACACCTCTTCCATACAACTCTTCCTCTAATTGGAACGAGGCTAAGGCACATGTCTTGGGTGTATGGGAGGATACCAATTTAACCTATGATATCAAGGCATTGCAAGAGGAAATTACGGTTATGAGTCAGAGAAAGATAGATACTTGGGACATTTCAGGCCTAGCATCAACATTTTTAGAAAATCTAAGATCCATGAATCCATTAAGCTTAACTCAGTATTTTGTTTTCCTAGGAATTGGAGCTGCCATTTTATTTATAGTGTGTTTGTCCTTTCCTAGTCTTTTCAGAATAGCACTTCACTCCATCAGCACACTCCAGTGAGATTTCCAGCTGTTCTGCTTAAAAAATAAAAAAAGGGGGAACTGCCACACCAGGCCCAGTGGAGACAGTGTAGCACTGGCTGAGAGAAATCTCAGTGGCTACCTGTCCAGATGTTCACACCACACCTGGTTATGCCTCCTGGGGAAAAGTGGTTCAGTGCCCTGCAAGTGATTGCCCTACTGACAGTCTGGAACAGGTGCTAGGTGTTTGTTGTGCTATGATAGCTTTAATGCTTTTGGTCATAGGTGCTTTGGATTATAGCTCCACTGTTAATTCAGAGAAGCCCAGAAAACACTTAGATATAGTTTCAGGGACAGAAAGAGATACAGACAAGCCCTCAGCTAAAAATCCCAAGTCACCAGTGGAGACTTCAGGTGTCAGCCTAAGGCCTAATAAATGAACATACTTAAAGCTATAGGAATTTGCCCAAAAGATGACCCTGCCTAATTAGACAGCCCAAAGCAAAGCTGTTGTGGGGTTTACTACTGAGATTTTAGGGCCCCTAAATCAATAAAACAGTACAAGAGTTCTTATCAATGCTGTTAAATGTTTACTGACCAGAGACAATAATTATTCTCTAAACTAAGTAAATCAAATCCCTGGTAACCTGACCACAAGCAGGCCAAAATAAACATAATATGTATTTACGATCTCATGCTCCAAAATAAATGCTGAAATTTCTATAGTATGTCTATAAGTATTAAACTGTGGCCAAAGATCTGTTCCTTGAAATTTCTGCATAAAAACCTGTAGCTCTGAAGTAAAAATCGCAGCAGTTGCAAACCTCCTCGAGTGTGTTTGTATCTGTCTGTCAAGCCGAAGCCACTCCTGACCTGTTCATCGAAGTCTTAGTCTCCCCAAAGCCCCCTTGCCCACTGAAAGGTCTGCAGCAAATGAATAAAAATTAAACAAGTGGATGGTGTTTTATATGTGAAGCCTAAAAGATTGCCCAATACTGAAGAGACTGTAAGTTCTTAATCATAGATTTCAACAATAAAATGAATGAAGATAATTTTTCATAATTCACCCCTGTAGAGATAACAAAATGATATCAACATTGATTTAAATAAATAAATAAATGAACATTGAAATCACAAGAGACAATTTACACCAAGAAGGTGGATCCAGACTCCACTCTTCCTGGAGTAGAAAAAGACACATTTGAATAATGACATAATCAGGAAGTAGTACATAGATTATTAAATAATGTCACGTGATTAACTCCAATAGAAGACTTTGGCCAGACCAAAGTCAAGAAGAACAACGTCTACATTGATTTAAATAATTAATATACAACGAAAAATTATTGAATAATGACATGGTTGTACATACATAAATCCCACATGGAGTAGTCAGACTTATCTCTTCCTTGAATAGTGATGTTTTTAAAAAAATAAATTGATAATAAATTAGTGGGCATTTTATAATAACACTGAAGAAATGATACCAAAGTCCTAAACATATCGCTGATGTAAAGATCTCTTAATATAGCTAAATGATGAAGTAATGAGATAATGTTAAATCAACTCCCAAAATCTGACTCCAAAAGGGACTTATGGTCCATAACATTACCTGTATTTTAAATTCATTAAATAAGTGATGAATTATCATTTCATTTCCTAGTTTAAAAGTTAAGGAAGTAAGTATAGTATTAGATGATGTGATGGTCTGGCATTATGGATTCCCCTAAGGAGGCTCAAAACTCCAGTGATCTCTGAATACATAATGACAGATTTACATAATTAAATGAATAAACTTTAAACAAGTGGATGGTGTTTTATGCGTGAAGCCTAAATGATTGCTCAACACTGAAGGGTCATTGAGTTCTTAATCATAGATATGAACAAAAAAAATGAATGAAAGAATAGATAATTTCTCATAACTAATCCAAAGAGAAATAACAAATCAATATCTACATTGATTTAAACAAAGAAAGGAAGGAAGAAATTAAGAAAGAAAGAAGTCAGAAGAGACAATTTAACACGAACAAGGTGGATCCAGATTCCACTCTTCCTGGAGTAGAAAAAGACAGATTTGTATAATGAAATAATCAGATAGTTAGATCGTCTGTCACACTAGAGTCACAAAAGGTGGCACCAAACTTCAGGGATCACAGATTATATAATGAAAGAATTTAATAATTACATCTTTAAACATGTAAGTCATTGACATTTTTTTTTTGTATCTTCAAATCCTGGGCAGACTTGACAGATATGGAAATGTATGCTATCATCAAGGATTTTTACAATGACATCAGTTAATCTTCAGATAATCATACAATCTTACATGATGGATTCTGTTGCCCTGACATCATCACCAGCACCTGAATCACTGTTGTGGTTCTGTAGGATCAGAGATAATGGGCCCATTACTGGCTGAGCAGTAGTAATCAAGATGTTGCTATCAGCTGAAAAGATGGCTCCAGCAGGGGCATCACCAGCATATCTGAGAGAGAGATTTTCTTCCGTGTTCTGGGTTGTCATCCTTTTGCAAGGACTCGGTGATGGTACCGACCTCCTCGTGCCAATACTTCTTCTCATGGTAGATCACAATCGATGAGAAGATGTGGAGGAACAGCAGGTAGTCAACACCCAGACCACCATGCCGGCCTTGGTGTACTCCTTGTACTTCTTGAATGGCCCCGAGCAATCTTCTGGACTCAGTCACCCAGCATCCTTTTTATTATGGGAGATGCATAGATCATTCAGAAAATGCTCTGCCCATGTCTACATCTTGCCTAAACTTATCCCTGACAGATATTTGCACACTAATCGTAATCAGTGATGGCATTGTCTGTCGTTTATATAATCTAAAGAATTAATTAAGTCAGTAATAGCTAACTGTCACAATAAATAGGTGTTGTAACATTTTACTGGCAGGGGAGCATGGCCAGACTCCAGATTAGAAGGATGTGATCATCCTCAATTGAATCAATGTATCATAAAGTGTGATGATATTGCTCATTATCTCCACAAGAGGAAGCTTTACAGGTCTCTTCATGGAATGGAGGATTTTTGGTTTAAGTAAGTAATTAGATCATCTGTGGCACCAGATTCCAGGTGACATGGACGATAAAATCATTGTTTTATATAACTAAATAATCAAACAATGAGTTCATGTAACATCATCCACTTCCCTAAGGTGTCTCCAAACCAGGCTCTTGAACGATGCTGTCGTGATTAATTTAAATATTTTAACTACAAAATTGATATTTAGATGGTCCATAATAATTGCTTCCCACATCGTGGAATCCACTGATCATGGATTATCTAATGTCCTATTTTAATAATCATATAACAACATAATCAGATGATGAAATGATCTGCAATACTCGACAAAATTGACTCTCACTGACTCCTACATGATTGGGGGAAACTCCCAGGTTCATCCCTAATTTCATCGGAGAGCAGAGTCGTAAAATGTTTAAATGCTGAAATGTCATTGTGTATGCAGGGATTTTAGAAGATCCTACATATTTCATGTTAGACCCCTGCCTCAAAAGGGATGGACTGCATTCCAATAATCCCTAAGTCTACTCTAACAAATGGATTATCACCATCCTGAAGGAAGTTAACAATGACAAACTCACCTTTTGATGAATAATTGTGAGTCTTATTATCTTAGTTTCCATAGTATTAATTCTTAGGAGAGAGAGAATTCATAAACAGAAGAAATTTTATGTTCTCTGATAATTAGATAATCTAGAATTTGGTGACCAGTAAAATCTGTAGCCAAACTTCCAGAGGTGTGGCTATGACTTGGTTAGTGGAATCAAACGCTGTCATTGAACGTTTTAGGAGATAGTTATCTTGGGAGAATATAATGTCCCATGATAACACTTTCCCGAAGCTGCTCTCTGGTCCTTGGCCCATGATACCAGGATACAGAATGCAAGCAGGGTTGCCAGGCAACATTTATGATCCAACATTCTGTCACATTCTAGTGCCCCTCCCACATGCTAAAAGGAGCATACCTAAAGAAGAACTAACCTTACTGCCTCACTGAGTTTCACACAAAATCAAAGCAGGGCTCTTTACTTGAGTTCTACATATTTACCCATCTCTCAAGCTACAACATGCCTATAGTGACATAAGCATGAAAACGAAAGCATCATAATGTCATTCAAGTACAAGGATGAGTATTTTAAACCTGTTTTCTATGCTTCAATTTTCTAATTCCTAGAATGGATACAATCAAATTAATCGCCTCTACCATAAACCTTTTCTCTTTTTTGAAAATAAAATAATCCCTCTTCATTCTTTGCCCTTTAGAGGAGCTTGATCCCATGGTTTCTTGGCATTGTTTAGATTTGCATTGGTCCAGAACAACCAGGGCCAGGGCCAGGGCCAGGCCCAGGGCCAGGGCCTAAATTAATTTGATAATAAATTAAATTGATAATAAATTAGTAGGCATTTTATATTAACACTGACGAAATGGCACCAAATTCCTAAACATATCGCTGATGTAAAGAACTCTTTATATAGCTAAATGATGAAGTAATGAGATGATGTTACATCAACTCCCAAAATCTGACTCCAAAAGGGACTTATGGTCCATATCATTACCTGTATTTTAAATTCATTAATTAAGTGATGAATTATCATTTAATTTCCCAGTTTAAGAGTTAAGGAAGTAAGTGTAGTATTAGATGATGTGATGGTCTGGCACGAATGACTCCCAAGGGAGGCTCAAATCTCCATTGATCACTGAATACATAATGACAGATTTTCATAATTAAATGAATAAACTTTAATCCAGTGAATGGTGTTTTATGCGTGAAGCCTAAATGATGGCTCAATACTGAAGGGTCATTGTATTCTTAATCATAGATATGAAAAAAAAATGTATAAATGAAGAGATGGTTTCTCATAATTAACCCCTAGAGAGATAACAAAATGATATCAACATTGATTTAAATAATGAAAGGAAGAAAGAAAGAAAGAAAGAAAGAAAGAAAGAAAGAAAGAAAGAAAGATTCACAAGATACAATTTAACACCAATAAGGTGGATCCAGACTCCACTCTTCCTGGAGTAGAAAAAGAGAGATTTGTATAATGAAATAATCAGATAGTTAGATCGTCTGTCACACTTGAGTCACACAAGGTGGCGCCAAACTTCAGGGATCACAGATTATATAATGAAAGAATTTAATAATTACATCTTTATATATGTAAGTCTTTGAAATTTTTTGTATCTTCAAATCCTGGGCAGACTTGACAGATGTGGAAATGTATGTTGTCATCAAGGATTTTTAAAATGCCATAAGTTAATCATCAGATAATCATACTGTCTTGCATGATGAATTCTGTTGGCCTTACATCATCACCAACATCTGAATCTCTGTTTTGGTGCTGCAGGATCTGAGATAGTGGGCTCATTCCTGTCTTAGAAGTAGTAACCAAGATGTTGCTATCAGCTGAAAAGAAGGCTGCAGCAGGGTAATAACCAGCATATCTGAGAGAGAGATGTTCTTCCATGTTCTGGGTCGTCATCCTTTTGACAGGTCTCAGAGAGGGTGCCGACCTTCTAGTGCCGCTACTTCTTCTCATGGTAGATCACACCCGATGTGAAGATGTGGAGGAACAGCAGGTAGTCCACACACAGACCACCATGCCAGCCTTGGTGAAGTCCTTGTACTTCTCGAATAGCGCCTAGCAATCTTCTGGACTCAATCATCCAGCATCATCTTTACTCTGGGAGATGCATAGATCATTCAGAAAATGCTCTGCCCATGTCTACATCTTTCCTAACGTTGTCCCTGACAGATATTTGCACCCTAACCGTAATTGGTGACTGCATTGTCTATCGCGTACATAATTTAAAGAATTAAATAAGTCAGTAATAGCTAACTGTCACAAAAAATAGGTTATGTAGCATTTTACTGGCAGGGAAGCATGGCCAGACTCTAATCATGAAAGATGTCATCATCCTCAATTGAGTCAATGTATCATAAAATGTGATGATATTGCACAATACCTCCACAAGAGGAAGCTTTACACGTCTCTTCATGGAATGGAGGATTTTTGGTTTATATAACTTCATAAATAATTACATTATCCTGGGTATTAACACAGACTGTCAATTTAAATACTTTAATTATGTATATACAAGTTCTGTGGCACCAGATTCCAGGTGTCATGGATGATATAATCATTGTTTTATATAGATACATAATCAAACAATGAGTTCATGTAACATCATCCACTTCCCTAAGGGGCTCCAAACCAGGCTCTTGATCGATGCTGTCGTGATTAATTTAAATATTTTAACTACAAAATTGATATTTAGATGGTCCATAATAATTGCTTCCCACATCATGGAATCCACTGATCATGGATTATCTAATGTCCTATTTTAATAATCAAATAGCAACACAATTGACTCTCACTGAATCCTACATGATTGTGGGAAAAGACCAGGATCATCCCTTATTTAATCAGAGAGCAGAGTCGTGAAATGTTTAAATGCTGAAATGTCTTTGTGTATGCAGGGTTTTTAGAAGATACTGCATAATTCATGTTGGACGGCTGCCTCAAAGGAGATGGACTGCAATCCAATAATCCCTAAGTCTACTTTAACAAATGGATTATCACTATCATGAAGGAAATTACCAATGACAAATTCACCTTTTGATGAATAATTGTGAGTCTTATTATCTTTGTTTCCATAGTATTAATTCTTAGAAGAGAGAGAATTCATAAACAGAAGAAATTGAATGTTCTCTGATAATTAGGTAATCTAGAATTTGGTGACCAGTAAAAGCTGTAGGCTAACTTCCAGAGATTTGGCTATGACTTGCTTAGGGAAATCAAATGCTGTCATTGAAAGTCTAAGGAGATAGTTATCTTGGGAGACTGTAATGTCCCATGATAACACTTTCTCGAAGCTGATCTCTGGTACTTGACCCATGATAACAGAATACAGAATGCATGCAGGGTTGCCAGGCAACATTTAAGAACCAACATTCTGTCACATTCTAGTGCCCCTGCCACATATTAAAAGGAGCATACCTAAAGATGAACTAATCTTACAGCCTCACTAATTTTCTCACAAATACAAAGCAGGGCTCTTTCTTTTGGGATTTACATATTTACCTGTCTCTCAAGCTTCAACATACCTATAGAGACATAAGCATGAAAAGGAAAGCATCATAATGCCGTTTAAGAACAATAAAGAGTATTTTAAACTTTTTTTTTCTACGCCTCAATTTTCTAATTCCTAGAATGGATACAATACATTTAATCGCCTCTACCATAATCCTGTTCTCATTTTTGAAAATAAAATAATACCTCTTCATCTTCTGCTCTTTAGAGGAGCTAGATCACATGTTTTCTCGGCATTGTTTAGATTTGAATTGGTCCAGTACAGCCAGGGCCAGGGCCAGGGCCAGGTCTAAAATTAAATTGATAATAAATTAGTAGGCAATTTATATTAACACTGTCGAAATGGCACCAAAGACCTAAAAATATCACTGATGAAAAGATTTCTTTATATATGTACATGATGAAGTAATGAGATGATGTTACATCAATCCCAAAATCTGACTCCAAATGGGACTTATGGTCCATAAAATTACCTGTATTTTAAATTCATTAATTAAGTGATGAATTATCATTTAATATCCTAGTTTAACAGTCAAGGACGTAAATGTAGTATTCGATGATGTGAGTGTCTGGCAAGATGGATTTCCCTAAGGAGGCTCACAACTCCAGTGATCACTGAATACATAATGACAGATTTTCATAATTAAATGAATAAACTTTAAACCAGTGAATGGTGATTTATGCCTGAAGCCTAAATGATTGCTCAATACTGAAGGGTCATTGTATTCTTAATCATAGTTATAAAAAATGAATGAATAAAGAGATAGTTTCTCATAATTCACCCCTAGAGAGATAACAAAATGGTATCAACATTGATTTAAATAATGAAAGGAAGAAAGAAAGAAAGAAAGAAAGGAAGAAAGAAATAATTCACAAGATACAATTTAACACCAACAAGGTGGATCCAGACTCCACTCTACCTGCAGGAGAATAAGACATATTTGTATAATGAAATAATCAGATAGTTAGATCGTCTGTCATATGTGAGTCACACAAGGTAGCGCCATACTTCAGTTATCATAGATTATATAATGAAAGAATTTAATAATTACATCTTTAAATATGTAAGTCGTTGAACTTTTTTTGTATCTTCAATTCCTGGGCAGACTTGATAGATATGGAAATGTATGCTGTCATCAAGGATTTTTAAAATGCCATAAGTTAATCGTCAGATAATCATATTGTCTTGCATGATGAATTCTGTTGGTCTTACATCATCACCAGCAGCTGAATCTGTGTTGTGGTGCTGCAGGTTCTGAGATAATGGGCCCATTCCTGGCTTAGTAGTAGTAACCAAGATGTTGCTATCAGCTGAAAAGAAGGCTGTATCAGGGTAACAACCAGCATATCTGCGGAAGAGATGTTCTTCCGTGTTCTTGGTCGTCATCGTTTTGTCACGTCTCTGAGATGGTGCCGACCTCCTAGTGCCACTACTTCTTCTCATGGTAGATCACACCCGATGTGAAGATGTGGAGGAACAAGAGTTAGTCCACACCCAGACCACCATGACGGCCTTGGTGTAGTCCTTGTACTTCTCGAATGGCCCCGAGCAATCTTCTGGACTCAATCATCCAGCATCCTTTATACTCTGGGAGATGCATAGATCATTCAGAAAATGCTCTGCCCATGTCTACATCTTTCCTAACCTAGTCCCTGACAGATATTTGCACACTAATCGTAATCGGTGATGGCATTGTCTATCGCTTACATAATTTAAAGAATTAAATAAGTCAGTAATAACTAACTGTCACAATAAATAAGTGATGTAGCATTTCACTGGCAGGTAAGCGAGGCCAGACTCCAGTCATGAAGGATGTCATCATCCTCAACTGAGTCAATGTATCATAAAATGTGATGATATTGCACTTTATGTCCACAAGAGGAAGCTTTACAGGGCTCTTCATGGAATGGAGGATGTTTGGTTTATATAAATTTATAAATATTTACATTATCTTTGGTATTAACACAGACTGTCAATTTAAAATCATTAATTATATAATTAGATGATCTGTGGCACCAGATTCCAGGTGTCATGGATGATATAATCATTGTTTTGTATAGATACATAATGAAAAAATGAGTTCATTTAACATCATCCACTTCCCTAAGGGGCTCCAAACCAGGTTCTTGAACGATGCTGTCGTGATTAATTCAAATATTTTAACTACAAAATTGATATTTAGATGGTCCATAATAATTGCTTCCCACATCATGGAATCCACTGATCGTGGATTATCTAATGTCCTATTTTAATAATCAAATAACAACATAATCAGATGATAAAATGGTATGCCATACAGGACATCATTGACTCTCACCGACTCCTACATGATTGTGGGAAACGCCCAAGATCATCCCTTATTAATCGGAGGGCAGAGTTGAGAAATATTTAAATGCTGAAATGTCTTTGTGTATGCAGGGTTTTTAGACGATCCTGCATATTTCATGTTGGACGGCTGCCTCAAAAGAGGTGGACTGCAATCCAATAATCCCTAAGTCTACTTTAACAAATGGATTATCACTATCCTGAAGGAAATTAACAATGACAAATTCACCTTTTGATGAATTTTCGTGAGTCTTATTATCTTTGTTTCCATAGTATTAATTCTTAGGAGAGAGAGAATTCATAAACTGAAGAAATTGAATGTTCTCTGATAATTAGGTAATCTAGAATTTGGTGACCATTAAAAGCTGTAGGCAAACTTCCAGAGATTTGGCTTTGACTTTCTAGGGAAATCAAATACTGTCATTGAAAGTTTAAGGGGATAGTTATCTTGGGAGACTGTAATGTCCCATAATAACACTTTCTCGAAGCTGATTTCTGGTACTTGGCCCATGATAACAGAATACAGAATGCATGCAGGGTTGCCAGGCAACATTTAAGAACCAACATTCTGTCACATTCTAGTGCCCCTCCCACATGCTAAAAGGAGCATACCTAAAGATGAACTAAACTTACAGCCTCACTGATTTTCTCACAAAAACAAAGCAGGGCTCTTTCTTTTGGGTTCTATATATTTACCTGTTTCTCAAGTTTCAACATGCCTATAGTGACATAAGCATGAAAACAAAAGCATCATAATACCATTCAAGTACAATAATGAGTATTTTAACTTTTTTTTCTATGCTTTAATTTTCTAATTCCTAGAATGGATACAATACAAATAATCAACTCTACCATAAACCTTTTCTCATTTTTGAAAGTAAAATAATACCTCTTCATCTTCTGCTCTTTAGAGGAGCTAGATCCCATGTTTTCTCGGCATTGTTTAGGTTTTAATTGGTCCAGAACAGCCAGGGCCAGGGCCAGGGCCAGGGCCAGGGCCAGGGCCAGGGCCAGGGCCAGGGCCAGGGCCAGGGCCAGGGCCAGGGCCAGGGCCAGGGCCAGGGCCAGGGCCAGTTCTAAAATTAAATTGATAATAAATTAGTAGGCAATTTTTATTAACACTGACGAAATGGCACCAAAGACGTAAATATATCACTCATGTAAATTTTTCTTTATATATCTAAATGATGAAGTAATGAGATGATGTTACATCAATCCCAAAATCTGTCTCCAAAAGGGACTTATGGTCCATAAAATTACCTGTATTTTAAATTCATTAATTAAGTGATGAATTATCATTTAATATCCTAGTTTAACAGTCAAGGACGTAAGTGTGGTATTCGATGATGTGAGTGTCTGGCAAGATGGATTTCCCTAAGGAGGCTCACAACTCCAGTGATCACTGAATACATAGTGACAGATTTTCATAATTAAATGAATAAACTTTAAACCAGTGAATGGTGATTTATGCCTGAAGCCTAAATGATTGCTCAATACTGAAGGGTCATTGTATTCTTAATCATAGTTATAAAAAAAATGAATGAAGAGATAGTTTCTCATAATTCACCCCTAGAGAGATAACAAAATGATATCAACATTGATTTAAATAATGAAAGGAAGAAAGGAAGAAAGGAAGAAAGAAAGAAAGAAATAATTCACAAGATACAATTTAACACCAACAAGGTGGATCCAGAATCCACTCTACCTGCAGGAGAATAAGACATATTTGTATAATGAAATAATCAGATAGTTAGATCGTCTGTCATATGTGAGTCACACAAGGTAGCGCCATACTTCAGTTATCATAGATTATATAATGAAAGAATTTAATAATTACATCTTTAAATATGTAAGTCGTTGAACTTTTTTTGTATCTTCAATTCCTGGGCAGACTTGATAGATATGGAAATGTATGCTGTCATCAAGGATTTTTAAAATGCCATAAGTTAATCGTCAGATAATCATATTGTCTTGCATGATGAATTCTGTTGGTCTTACATCATCACCAGCAGTTGAATCTCTATTGTGGTGCTGCAGGTTCTGAGATAATGGGCCCATTCCTGGCTTAGAAGTAGTAACCAAGATGTTGCTATCAGCTGAAAAGAAGGTTGCAGCAGGGGCATAACCAGCATGTCTGAGGGAGAGATGGTCTTCCGTGTTCTGGGTCGTCATCCTTTTGACAGATCTCAGAGATGGTGCCGACCTCCTAGTGCCACTACTTCTTCTCATGGTAGATCACACCCGAAGTGAAGATCTGGAGGAACAAGAGGTAGTCCACACCAAGACCACCATGACGGCCTTGGTGTAGTCCTTGTACTTCTCGAATGGCCCCGAGCAATCTTCTGGACTCAATCATCCAGCATCCTTTTTACTCTGGGAGATGCATAGATCATTCAGAAAATGCTCTGCCCATGTCTACATCTTTCCTAACCTTGTACCTGACAGATATTAGCACACTAATCGTAATCGGTGATGGCGTTGACTATCGCGTACATAATTTAAAGAATTAAATAAGTCAGTAATAGCTAACTGTCACAAAAAATAGGTTATGTAGCATTTTACTGGCAGGTAAGCGAGGCCAGACTCCAGTCATGAAGGATGTCATCATCCTCAACTGAGTCAATGTGTCATAAAATGTGATGATATTGCACTTTATGTCCACAAGAGGAAGCTTTACAGGGCTCTTCATGGAATGGAGGATGTTTGGTTTATATAACTTTATAAATATTTACATTATCTTGGGTATTAACACAGACTGTCAATTTAAATACTTTAATTATGTAATTAGAGGATCTGTGGCACCAGATTCCAGGTGTTATGGATGATATAATCATTGTTTTATATAGATACATAATCAAACAGTGAGTTCATGTAACATCATCCACTTCCCTAAGGGGCTCCAAACCAGGCCCTTGAAAGATGCTGTCGTGATTAATTTAAATATTTTAATTACAAAATTGATATTTAGATGGTCCATAATAATTGCTTCCCACATCATGGAATCCAGTGATCATGGATTATCTAATGTCCTATTTTAATAATCAAATAACAACACATTCAGATGATAAAATGGTATGCCATACTCGACACAATGACTCTCACCGACTCTAACATGATTGTGGGAAACGGGCAGGATCATCCCTTATTAATCGGAGAGCAGAGTCATGAAATGTTTAAATGCTGAAATGTCTTTGTGTATGCATGGTTTTTAGAAGATCCTGCATATTTCATGTTGGACGGCTGCCTCAAAAGAGATGGGCTGCAATCCAAAAATCCCTAAGTCTACTTTAACAAATGAGTTATCACTATCCTGAAGGAAATTAACAATGAAAAATTCACCTTTTGATGAATAATTGTAAGTCTTATTATCTTTTTTTTCATAGTATTAATTCTTAGGAGAGAGAGAATTCATAAACTGAAGAAATTGAATGTTCTCTGATGATTAGGTAATCTAGAATTTGGTGACCATTAAAAGCTGTAGGCAAACTTCCAGAGATTTGGCTTTGACTTTCTTAGGGAAATCAAATACTGTCATTGAAAGTTTAAGGGGATAGTTATCTTGGGAGACTGTAATGTCCCATAATAACACTTTCTCGAAGCTGATCTCTGGTACTTGGCCCATGATAACAGAATACAGAATGCATGCAGGGTTGCCAGGCAACATTTAAGAACCAACATTCTGTCACATTCTAGTGCCCCTCCCACATGCTAAAAGGAGCATACCTAAAGATGAACTAAACTTACAGCCTCACTGATTTTCTCACAAAAACAAAGCAGGGCTCTTTCTTTTGGGTTCTACATATTTACCTGTCTCTCAAGTTTCAACATGCCTATAGTGACATAAGCATGAAAAGGAAAGCATCATAATTCTGTTCAAGTACAATAATGAGTATTTTAAACTTTTTTTTTTCTATGCTTCAATTTTCTAATTCCTAGAATGGATACAATAGAAATAATCGACTTTACCATAAACCTATTCTCATTTTTGAAAATAAAATAATACCTCTTCATCTTCTGCTCTTTAGAGGAGCTAGATCACATGTTTACTCGGCATTGTTTAGATTTTAATTGGTCCAGAACAGCCAGGGCCAGGGCCAGGGCCAAGGCCAGGGCCAGGGCCAGGGCCAGGGCCAAGGCCAGGGCCAGGGCAGGGCCTGGGCCAGGGCCAGGACCAGGGCCAGGGCCAGGGCCAGGTTTAAATTAAATTGATAATAAATTAAATTGATAATAATAAGTAGGCAATTGATATTAACACTGACGAAATGGTACCAAAGTTCTAACAATATTGCTGAAGTAAAGATCTCTTTATATATCCAAATGATGAAGTAATGAGATGATGTTACATTAACTCCCACAATCTGACTCCAAATTGGACTTATGATCCATAAAATTGCCTGTATATTAAATTCATTAATTAATTGATGAATTATCATTTAATATCCTAGGTTAACAGTGAAGGACGTAAGTGTAGTATTCGATGATATGAGTGTCTCGCATGATGGACTTCCCTAAGGAGTCTCAAAACTCCAGTGATCACTGAATACATAATGACAGATTTTCATAATTAAATGAATAAACTTTAAACCACTAAATGGGGTTTTATGCATGAAGCCTAAATGATTGCTCAATACTGAAGGGTCATTGTATTCTTAATCATAGATATGAAAAAAATGAATAAATGAAGAGATAGTTTCTCAAAATTAACCCCTAGAGAGATAAGAAAATGATATCAACATTGATTTAAATAATGAAAGGAAGAAAGAAAGAACGAAAGAAAGAAAGAAATAATTCACAAGATACAATTTAACACCAACAAGGTGGATCCAGACTCCACTCTTCCTGGAGTAGAAAAAGACAGATTTGTATAATGAAATAATCAGATAGTTAGATCGTCTGTCACACTTGAGTCACACAAGGTGGCGCCAAACTTCAGGGATCACAGATTGTATAATGAAAGAATTTAATAATTACATCTTTATATATGTAAATCTTTGAATTTTTTTGTATCTTCAAATCCTGGACAGACTTGACAGATATGGAAATGTAAGCTGTCATCAAGGATTTTTAAAATGCCATAAGTTAATCATCAGATAATCATACTGTCTTGCATGATGAATTCTGTTGGCCGTACTTCATCACCAACATCTGAATCTCTGTTTTGGTGCTGCAGGATCTGAGATAGTGGGCCCATTCCTGGCTTAGAAGTAGTAACCAAGATGTTGCTATCAGCTGAAAAGAAGTCTGCAGCAGGGGCTTAACCAGCATATCTGAGAGAGAGATGTTCTTCCGTGTTCTGGGTCGTAATCCTTTTGCCAGGTTTCAGAGATGGTGCCGACCTCCTCTGTGGCACCAGATTCCAGGTGTTATGGATGACATAATCATTTTTTATATAGAAACATAATCAAACAATGAGATTTGGCTATGACTTTCTTAGGCTAATCAAATGTTGTCTTTGAAAGTTTAAGGAGATAGTTATCTTGGGAGACTGTAATGTCCCATGATAACACTTTCTCGAAGCTGATCTCTGGTACTTGGCCCATGGTAAAAGAATACAGAATGCAAGCAGTGTTGCCAGGCAACATTTATGAACCAACATTCTGTTTCATTCTAGTGCCCCTCCCACATGCTAAAAGTAGCATATCTATTGATGAAGTAACCTTACAGCCTCACTGAGTTTCTCACAAAAACAAAGCAGGGCTCTTTCTGTTGGGTTCTACATATTTAGCCATCTCTCAATCTACAACATGCCTATAGTGACATAAGCATGAAAACGAAACCATCATAATGCCATTCAAGTACAATTATGAGTATTTTAAACCTTATTTCTATGCTTCAATTTTCTAATTCCTAGAATGGATACAATAAAATTATTCACCTCTACCATAAACCTTTTCTCTTTTTTGAAAATAATATAATCCCTCTTCTTTCTCTGTCCTTTAGAGGAGCTTGATCCCATGGTTTCTCGTCATTGTTTAGATTAGCATTGGTCCAGAACGCCTGGGGCAGCGGCCGGGGCCGGGGCCGGGGCCGGGAAATCAAAATCATGCAAACAATTTATTGAAGATTTTAGCCATCATACTTTACTTTAATTTCAATAATCATGTTTTTTTTTGTTGTTGTTGTTGTTGAGCACAGTTATTACTAAGGTCACTACACCCAAGATAATTGACAAACAGGTCAGCCCTTCTGATATAATCTGCAACCCAAGAGAGAGAAAGAGAGAGAGGGAGAAAGACACAGAGACAGACAGATCTGACAGAGAGAGAAAAAAGACAGCATGAGGAGGGAGAAAGGGGGAGAAAAGAGATAATGGGAGCAAGAGAGACATCAACCCAAGCTTCTCCACCTTCTGGTTTCACACTCAGTACCAAAGGCACCTCATATAAGACTGGGAAGAAACCTCCCCTATGACTGGTGGCTATGCTTGAAGTTCGGATTGGAAGACAATGGACTTTGAGGCAGAAAACCTGCATTTGACGGGCACCATCTTCTGTTACTGGAGTTTAGTACCAGAGCCGGTTTTCTGGCTACACTAACAACCAGGCTCAGTCATTCATTATAAGTGAGCCAAGCGAATTAACTAAGTTCTGTTGACAAGCCAAACTACAATGCCAGCACTCTGGATTCAAGGTGGACAGATAGATATCTCTCATGTCCTACGACAGACTAATCCATAATGTGAGTTCTATTTAAGACAGGATGTCACAGTAATACTATTCTTAAAAAGAAGAGAAAAAATACAAAAGTAAAATTAATGAAAATTTAAAGCATATATATTCAATTTGAACACTTATGAAAACAAAAAAAAGAAAACAGTAAGTAATCTATATCAAGGGTCATAATAGGCTTAGAATGCAAATAAATGCAAAACAAAATAAGAAAGCTAAATATGGAATTTTTCCCATCTCTAAAGCACTCCCATATACTTGGTTCCTGTTTCTGCTATAAGGTGGTCATATAAGAAGTCAATGTTTCTTTCATAGAGACATTTTCATTTGAAAGACTCAAGACTTTTTCTACAATGTGACTCCCTGCAAAATGAGAATTTTATGAGTCTATAGTTGCCGTGGTGGAAGGCCAAAAGAGGACCCCACAATGTTGACTTATGATCTTCACACATATGTCATTGTCTAAAAACTGGTAATTTATTAACAGACACACACATACAACAGGATTTGTTCTGTTACTCTTCTGGTAAAAATGTCTTTGCCATGGTATTTTATAGCATCTTTGCATAATCTATTTTGAAGGCAGTACTTCAAGTTGAAGCACCCATGGGCAAATAGTGAGGACATGAAGAAGCATGGAATTTGAAGGAATAATTACTTATATTCTTATCCACAGCACAATAAGCTATGTTGTGGAATAATGGCATATGCCATGGGGTTTCTCATGCTGCCTGAGTGAGTTCCAGCATTTTTAAGTAGTAGATCAAACTCAATTCTCCCGCATGTGTGGAACAAAGTGTTGTGGACTGGAGTTTGTAGGACTGTAATCAGAAACAGCAGCTCAGTCCCATGTCCATTCCTCATTCAGTGAGTGTGGACTAGTGGAAGACAAGCTATCATTGATGAAAGTAAGACAGAGACATAATATGATGTCAGGCAGGCAGATTCAGTCAATACTGAAAGCTCCATTTTATTCATAAACCAAACTTAAGTAGTCAAACAAAGGTGCGGTAATGGAAGGCGACATATATTACTATGTATAAAGGGAAAACAGAAATTGCTTCCACTAATGCTAAAGGCACTCCATAATTGTATATACTATGTGCCTTTAGGCACCCCATTGCTGCACTTCCTCCCTTACTTCTGGGTGGTTAACCTGTCTACTCCCAAATCATTGCTATTTAGATAGGAGACATTCATCATCAAGGCACAGGTGTCCTGTAGCAGGAAAGGTAATGTCTTAAGAACAATAGGAGTTATTGGAGCACTTTGAACTCATGACAAGTTGGAATGGATTCCCATTTATGATTTGAGAAACTTCAGAGTGGCAGAATATATTCCAGGGCTGCCAAAGCCATAAAGAAGCCTTGTATGCAAACAGATGATTTTTAACTGCTTGGTGGCAGTGCAAATGTTTACCAAGGACACAGGAGGCTGCCTGATTTTGCTTAGGTTGAGGCCAGCCAAATCCAAGAATGAGTTTAAGTCCTGCACAGATAAACCCTGTTTTGAAAACAAAAGACAAACAAAACAAAGTCACATAAAGGAAAAATGAGATCAACCTTCTGGTGGTAGCCTACATGTATAAATGGTATTGAAGGAGGAAGCTTTCCCTCTTTGGCTACTTACCCTAGCTCTGCGTACCAGATTCCTTCCTTTACTACCATTAGAGAATACTTTTTTTGGAATTTTGATGTATAATGACCAGCTGACACATCCATCCTGATAAACTAAAAAACTCCTGTACTCTTCAGATTCCCATTGGTAGGCAACCATTGTTGAACTAAATATATCATAGCTTGTGAGACATCGTAATGAATCCACTTTCTACATATATGTAGAGATTCATCCTACATTCCTTTTCATGCAGAGAACCTTGATTACTGCAGTTGGTTTTTGTTTTGTTTTATTTTTTATATGCTTACTGAAGATGTATTTCTCAGTAAATATTCAATTTTCCATGAAGACTACTTTTCTCATTATGATGCCTTTGCCAAGTGTTTGCTCTGAATTTCAGGGATAAAATTCTACATTCATGGAGCCATCATCCAGCATTCTGCCACGAGAAAGATCATTTATATTTTTTTGAGATGTGGCCCCTGCTTTTCTTTCCTTATTATCTGACGTTCCTGTGACAAACAGGTAAAAAGCAAATTTAGTTCAACTAAACTCAGTGTTTAACCAAATAACAAATAACACATTTTGCATTCCTAAATCTCTTTGTGGTAGTTAACGAATATTTGGAGCTCCCTTCCAACTTTTTCACCAAGAATCACTCAATTCATTTAAGTAAGTATATTTAGCTAGCAACACTGCATCTAGGAGGAAGAAAGGTAAAGGCCTGTGTACTAAAGAATGATAGCACAGGTCAGCTATAGGACAATTGCTATAGAAATGCACCTCACTGCTGATGTAGAAAAGTCTTAGTGCTAGAAGGCAATCAGTAACCATTGCAATTTGTCCTTAAGCACTCTGCCACCACCTGGGAGGTGCTTTTATCACTCAGGCCTTAATAGCTAAACAGGCCCCTTTGTGACCTGCCTGTCAAAAGAAGTGCAGGGCCCTTCTGTTCTGGATTTGAAGAGAAACTGCAGCCAGTGGTTTTGAGTGATGTGCTTTGAGGAAGGGCAAACTGGAAAACCATAGCATGGTGAGTGAGCGGCTGCCATCCTCAGATCGGTAGTGGGAGATAGTGAGGTGATGGATCCAGTGTGGTGGATATTCCCTGGATCTGGGTGGGAAGCTACAAGGAGACAACCTGTCCCCTGAGTTCTCATGTAGTCCTCGAAATTCCCAGAAGCTAGAGGCAGTCCACCAAATAACTATTCTGTGGGCTGTATCTGCTTTGAGTACTGTGAGCAGGGAGGTGTCTATGGAAACATTTTTTAAGTCAACTTCTACATACTTCAAGTGCACCCACTGAAAGCAAGCCAACAAACTTCCAGAGGCCTTTCAGTTAAGTACCTTTTATAAATTCAGCCATTTGCATTTTAATTTTATGTGTAAAATCCATGTATTGTTAATTTTCTGCAGGTTGTAAAAGACATCTCATGTAAGGGTAGCACTTCACTATTGAGCAGTGATCTACAAGAGTAGAATTAGTAACACAAATGATATGAGATATATCTCATAAAGTAGAATTTAAATGAGGTAGTACTGCCTCTAAAACACATAAAGATAAGTGTATGCTGACCAGTCCTGTTAGAATTTTGAATCCTAAATACACATTTGTTGTCCATGATTTTCCAGACATTTGACTGCAAACAATTACACAGAAGCTACTCCTGTTTTGCAACAGCATCTAGTCCCTTACCCTTATCATAGACCTGCCCCATAACATGCTGCTCAGAGAGATATTACAGTGTCATAAGCAACCTTAAATTGTATTATATCATATAGTTGCAGTTTTCTTCTCCAGAAAAGCATAGTTCTACCACTGTGGCAATAGGACACCAGATTTTAAAAAGTAAACCAATGATGTATGAGTGGCCTGATAAAGCAAAGCTTTTACTTAGGTCCTCATGCAGGGATGAGAAACATTCTTAGAAGAGATAGTAACAACCACAGGCCTAGGCCTTGAAAGATTTTCCTAAGGGCCTGGTATATTGACTATAAAACACAGAACCTCGTCAAAAACCAGGTATTTGCATGGGAGAGCTGGTAATTGTATGAAACAAAGCCTTTGTGGACAGGTTACTTCTGATATGTAGATATAAACTCCATAGAGCTATGGTTCTCAGTCCCAAAGCCACTGTGGGCTTAGTCAGCAATGATCAAGAGATATCCTGTATTCCCTAGCACTGCATTGTTTTAGTGGTGTTCTCCTGAGTTTGTCCCATTGAATGGGCTTCTACTAACTTCAAATAAGTATCCCCTTTCCTTCCATTTTGTCTGTGGAAATAGTATACAAGAGTCTATTCTCCTTAAGAAATTTTTATGGGACACATCTCCCTATACCAGCTTTTAAAAAAATCTTTTCTACCTTCTACATTTCCTATCTATCGCATTCCCCATCACCTTCACCTCAGGATCCTATATGTGGAACAGGTACTTCAGTTACAGGTATCTGTTGGCCTTTAGGAACAGTACTGGGAACACATTTGCTGTGTAATCCTCCCATATCCCTAAGTAGCTAGACATGCTGTCTCCAGTCTCTACTGAAATTGATCACTGTGAACAATGCAGCTTGAACCAAAAGCCATTTAAGAAGGGTAGCACATATGAAAAGCAAACTATGTCTAGGCTGGCTTCTCTCTGAGTATTTTCCAGAGATAGATACATATTATGTTAGAAATATTTGTCTTTATGGATCATCTCTGTGGAAGAGGTGATTTTTCCATGGGAAGGCATATTAATGCTACAACAGATGCATTTTCATCCTGTTAGAAGAATGTTTATGAGACAATCCCTTATGTTGATGCAAGTGGCATTGGTTGCAGTCTGTTGCTCTCCAAACAATGGCCTTGCTGTCTTCTGTACTATACCTTCAAATTTCTTAAATTACTGTAACACCTAAGAGATTTAAATTTTCCATTAGAGTCAGGTGGCCAACTATCCAGTGCAGTCACAGGAAAAGCATTTGCAAGTGGAGTATTGCTTCTGCCTTCAGTGCAGAATAAGGAAAATTCTTTACACTGCAGGAGGATTCATGGTAAGCAACGAGGTGCTGAATTCACCACTATGAAAAAAGTACATGACTGTGTTAAGGGGAGTGGTTTTGTTATTTCCCAGCATGTTTTAATCTGTCAAGTGTTTGAAAACAGACCAGAGTATGTAGGTGTACAGTTTGTGAAGGATGAAAAGAAAGGCAGGGTTTCTCAGTGGCTAGCGTTGCCACTTTTGTGGGTGGAGCTTCTTTCAGTGTCCATCAGTTGTCTTGGTGGAAATGGGTGGTGCCAGCAGCTGGCCTGTCTATCTGTTAAAAAAAGCTTTTTAATGAGACATTTTAAATGACATATTCTCTAGGTCTCTGAGCATTTGAGGGCTGTATGACTGTTTAGCATACCTTAGTATACAAAATACCCCTGTAAATAATCTGATTTGAAAACAGGATCCAAGCTGAGAGGCTGTGGAGGGATATTTTACTCAGGGCCCTGCAGCCTGACAGTAACTGGTTTTTACTTAGTAGGGTACACTTATGACCACAGAGGACATAGAGGCAGAGAAAAACTCCCTCTGATAATAGATGCTTAACGTTAATAAACAGCTCACAGGAAAGACTGGGTGGCATAAATATTTTGTTAGCTTGAAATAGACATTTATAACCTTAAATGTTTACCACCATTTAAAGGCTCATAGCAATTTAGAAATATTTGACACTTAGTACAATAGAATTTAAGTTGTATGAAGTTAGCATACATTTACATAAAGTTAAAGTTAAATGTACAGATATATTAAACAGGACTGTGTAAAATTGAGAAGGACTAGAATGTGAACCTATGTATGACATAGTGAAAAAAGAAATTAGAGACAAAGAGTAAAGAATAAAGCAAATAAAAGAATAAAAGCAAATGTAAATGAATTACAGGCTCTGTTGGCGGCAGAAGCTGGCTATACTCCCTGTGCCTAGGTGGCTGGTGTAGCAGAGCAAAGAACCATGGGGGGTGAGGTTAGGCCACGTTGTCAAAATGGCAGCTGCCAAAAACATATCCCCAACAGCTGGCAGAAATCATAAAGTTTTGAGATTCAATTTTGTCTTGAGTAGATGCTGCCTCAGCCCAGCCTACTGCCCTGAGAGAAGCTATAGCTTCTCTCAGTTTTAGTGTGGCGGGAAGAAAACAGAACCAAGTTGAGGGTAAGATATTGTTTAGCAGAGAGATAGAAAAAACTCCTTCCATCTACCTGTTCACTGGCAGTAATTTGAAAGATCCTGAAAAATATCTGGATCTAGAGAGCCGTTATGTGGCCAATTTGAATGTCCTAGGGGATATCTCGGCCACTTTTCAGTACTAAGGTAAAGAAGTCTGGGTGCCTTAACAAGTGGCATTAAGTGAAAAGGTTTTAAATTTTCTATCAGGCATCCTAGTGGAGTGGTGGGAGATATTTCCTGAGTCGGATTATTCCCCATGTGTAGAGAGGAAAGTGACCATGCAGTCTTGGAACTCTTCAGCCCAAGAGTGTGGCCACATGATAAGCGAGTATGGCAGAGGGTTATTCGAAGATCGTCAGCCTGAAAATATTGCCAGGGTCAACAGAGGCCGGTAGGACTCAGCAGTCCCAGAGCAGAGCAGATATCCCGCCCCAGGCATTATGTCTTCCACCCATGAGGAATACACCAGACCTTAAGGAAATGGGTTAAAATTTAAAAGGGTACCTTACCTAATTGAAGCCTTGTGGGGTGGTATTTCCAGGAGGCAGACTACTGGTATCGGAAAAAGGATCCCGAGTGTCTCTGGCAGGCCGACCACCAGCAAAGAGCTGCCAGTGACTCTCAAGAAGAACCTGCCTGGGTTTTGGCACCAATGATTTTTTGCTGTGCAGCTAATACCTAAGAAACACAAACATGAGACTCGGCGCCCATGTGTAGTTTGTTGAGAGAAGGGAGAAAAAGAGGGGGTAGCTGGTGGCCAACTGAAAGCATGAGAGAGAGGGGGTTTGGGGCACTTGCTTTAAAAGGGGAGGCTTGCACATGTGTAACTGAGTCCTCTGCCAGCCAGGTAAAGCTTGAGCCATCAGGTAAAGCTGATGTAGTGATGACATGGCCATGAGGGTCCCGCCCATCATGGTGGGGGGGCTCAAATGGCTGCTAGTTCCTAACAATCAGATTACTAAGTGGAGTCACTATTTAGCTACACATGTAGTTAAGTGTAAGCCACTAGTTAGCAAAAACTAACCCACTAGTTAGCCACACATATTAGCTCACTAGTACTCACACACACCATGCCACTTGTTAGCCACATACTTAACTCTCTATTTAGCCACACACATGAAGTCACTAGTTAGACAAACACCTAAATCCCCATACCTATGCCACTAGTTAGCCACAAAATCTAAGCCACAAGTCCATCACACAAATAAAGCAGTACTTAGCCACACACACTAAGACAGTAGTTAATCACACACCTAAGTTACTATTTAGCTACATGCCTAAGCAGTAATTAACCGCATTGACTAATTCACTAGTTAGCCACAAAGCTAGGTTACTATTTAGCCACAGTCACTATGTCTCTAGTTAGTTACACACAATATATCACTACTTACCCACCCATACTAAGTCACTAGTCAGCCACACATCTAATTTACTAGCTAGTCACAAACATCAAGAAAATATTCAGCCACACACACACTGAGATAGTAGTTAGCCATTTACCTATGTATTTCTATGTATTTAGTCAACTACACACCTAAGTCACTAGTTAGCTACCAACACTAGTTCACTAGTTATCCACACACATTAAATCAGTAGTTAGAGACACACACTATGTCACTATTTAGACACATACTAAGTTTGTCTAAAAGAAAAACTGCTCACACTAAGGTGGTCCCAGGACATGGGAATCAGGCCTTTAATCCCAGAAGCAGGGATTTGGAGATAGGAGTGACATGGCTGGACAGAGAGAGGAAGATAAGGTAGAAGAGCGAGAAGAGCATGCAGTGAGATGGTTTTGTTTGAGAAGTTAGTCTGAGGGATCGAAGCGATAGCTGTCAATCTGAGGAGGCAGTGTGAGGACAGGAACACATCGCTTGTCTGAGAATAGTTAGAGATAACAATTCTAGTAGCCAGATGCTCTGTATCTATGATCCTTCAGTTTTCACCTTCCCCTCCCTGTTAGATTACTGTGAGTTTTTATTATTAAAATCTATTAGAACTTGTGCTGGAAGTGATGTTCTCTCTGTGGATGTGTGATATTTCAAAGTCAATAGAGAGGTCAGTTATTAAAGTATGTTAACTTTGTTTTTTGAAAACTACATTGGTATCTTTTTAATGTTTTTAATTTGTAAAATTTTTTATTATATTTATCAAACCAGTTCCCTCCAACTTACTCCCACCCTCCTTCTTCCCCTCCCAACTTCCCAGGCCCCCAGCCACTCTCTCCTCCTATCCAACCAACACTATACATGTAGGTGGATGCCTACCAGGAGGGGTCATCTAAATCCTTCAAGTCATTTTAAGTAGACACTAAAATGTCTCTCCTGTCTCAAGGTTAATGGAGTATCCCTCCATGGGGATTTTCCCCCAATGTGCTTTTTGCAACAGGGATACTTCCTGGTTCCACTCTCTGAAGACCGTTAGACTGCACAGGCCTTTTAGCTGAGACCCATGTTCAGGGGTCTGTGTCAGTCCCATGTTTGATTCCCAGCTGTAATTCTGGGGCCCCATTAGCTCCTCCTTGTTCAAATCAGCTGTGTCATTGGGTTTCTGCAATATGGTCTTGTCCTCCCTTTCTGCATATGGATTCAATTTTTGCTCAGGGTTTAGTTGTCTAAGGTTGCTTCTGTTTCCATCAGCTACTAGATGAGGTCTTCATGATGGTGGATAAGTTAGTTATTGATCTCATTGCCAGCGAAAGGAATTTATGGTAGCCTTTACACTGTTGCTCAAATTGTTAGTTGGGGTCAGTCTTGTAGGTCTCTGGACATTTCTCTAGGTTTTGTTTCCTCTTCTAACCTATAATGGCTCCCTCTTTTATAGTCTCTTTCTCTCTTTTCTCTCCTCTGTTCTGCTCTCCTCTCTTCTCTTCCCTTCTCTTCTCAAGTCTATTCTTCCCTTGACCAAATGTTCCTAGACCCACAATCTTTCATCTCCTCCCATTTTCCTTGTGCTAGTTCCCTCTCCACTCACTACCCACCAATACCCACCCATATGCTCTGAGGTCCTTGTCCCTTCCTGCTTCTGCAAGTGTCCTTATGTAAAACTGTTAGAATCATCTTTCTAACCTAGTTTCTCTGGCAGTTTGATTTTTAGGCTGGTGAACCTTTGCAATATGTCTAAAATCCACATATGAGTGAATACATACCATATTTCTCTTTCTGTGAATGGGATACCTCATTCAGGATGGTTTCTTCAAGTTCCATCCACTTATCTGTGAATTGCAAGATTCCATTTTTTCTGCCCACCCCCATAGAGTAGTATTCCATTTTGTAAACGTGGCAAATCTTCTTTATTTAGGCATCTAAGTTGATTCCAGGTTCTTGCTATTATAAATAATATTGCTATGAACATATGTGAGCACAAGTCTTGGTTGCATGGATTGGGATCATTTGGGTATGTACTTAAGTGGGAGATTACTGGGTCTCGATGATAGACTGATTGCCATCATCCTGAGAAACTGCCATGCTAGTCTCCAAAATGGCTGTACAAGTTTGCAGTTCCACCTGAAGTGGAGGAGTGTACCCATTTCTGCACATCCTCTCAAGCATAAGTTGGCATTGCTGTTTCTAATTTTAGCAATTCTGAAAGGAGTAAGATGGTATCTCAAAGTTGTTTTAGTTGGCATTTCCTTGACAGCTAAGGATGTTGAATACTTTCTTAAGTGTCTTAAATCATTTTTTATTTCCTCTATGGAGATTTGTCTATTCAGTTCTGTAGCCCATTTTAATAGAGTTATTTGGAGTTTATTGACTAGTTTCTTGAGTTCTTTGTATATTTTGGAGATCAGCCCTTTGTTGGATATAGGATTGGCGAAAATCCCAGTTTGTGGGCTGCAGTTTGGTCCATCATCCAGTTGTACCAGCAGCATTTTGATGGGAGATGTCATTCTCAAAATATGTTTCTCATACTCGTTAATGAATAAAGCACTGTTGGACAATAGGAAAGCTAGATAGGTGGAAATAGGAGATAAGGAGGAAAGAGGAAGGAGGAAGGAGGAAGCAAGATGGAGAGACTGGGGTGACGAGATGCCCGCCCTCTTCCCCGGTAATAACAGACCACGTGAAAATACATAGATCAACAGAAATGGGCTAATACTTAAGACAGAGCTAGTTGATAAGAAACTAGTACATGGCCAACAGCATTATATCAAATACGGAGTCTCTGTATATTAATTGGTGCAGGCACAGCTACAGGACAAGACCAGCAGCAGGCGGAAAACCTTACTCAGCATTTTTTGAAGATGCTTTCCTCATCCCAATGTATACTTTTAGCTGTTTTGGTAGTATGTGTGTCGGTTAATATCAGGATTTTCTATTCGATTTCATTGAGGTACTTGTCTATTTTTGTGCTAATACCAGGCTGTTTTTAGGACTATAGTTCTGTAGTAGATCTTAAAGTCAGGGATAATGATCCCTCATGAAGTTCCTTTATTATACAGGTTGTTTGGCTATTCTGGTTCTTTTGGTTTTCAATATAAAGTAGATTATTATCCTTTCAATGTCAGTGAAAGATTGTGCTGGGATTTTAATGGAGACTGCATTGAATATGTAGATTGCTGTTGGTAAGATTGCCATTTTTCTATGTTTTTTCTACCTATCCATGAGATTGGGACATCTTTACATTTTCTGCTATTTTCTTTAAAGATAAAAATTCTTATTATACAGGTCTTTCACTTCTTTGGTAAGTGTTACCGCAAGATACTTTATGTTGTTTGTGGCTATTGTGAAGGGTTATGTTTCTCTGATTTCTTTAAAAACCCCTTTGTTGACTGAATATGTAATGGCTACAGATTTTTTTTTTATTTAATCTTGTATCCTCATATTTTACTGAATGTATTTTTCAGCTGTAGGAGAATACTGGTAGAATTTTTTGGTTGCTTATGTAAACTATCATATCATCTGAAAATAGAAAAAATTTGAATTTTTCCTTACCAATTTGCATCCCCTTGAACTCCTTTTCTTGTCTTATTTCTTTAGCTAGACATTCAATTACAATAATGAAGAGATATGGAGTGATAGGGCAGCCTAGTCTTTTTCCTGATTATAGAGGAATCACCTTAACCTTCTCTACATTCAGCTTGATATTTGCTATGGGTTTACTATATATTGCTTTTATTATGTTTACGTAAATTCCTGTTATCCCTGATCTCCCCAAGACCTTTAACATGAAAGTATGTTGAATTTTGTCAAAAGGTTTTTCTGCATCTAGGGAGATGATCGTGTGACTTTTCATTTTCAGTTTGTTTATGTAGTGGTATATTTGATATATTTTCATATGTGAAACAATCCCTGCAAGCCAGAGATGAAGCATACTTGATCATGGTAGAATATTTCTCTGACATATTCTTGGATTTAGTTTTCCCATATTTTCTTGAGTATTTTTGCATCGATGTGCATGAGGGATATTGGTCTGCAATTTTCTCTCTTACTTATGTCTTTGTGTGGATGGGTATCGAGGTGATTGTAGCCTCATAAAAAGAGTTTGTAATGAACCTTCATTTCTATTGTGTGGAACAATTTCAGGAGTATTAATATAGCTCTTCCATGAATTTTTGGTAGAATTCTTCACTGAAGAAGATATCTGGCTCTGGGATTTTTTATGTTGGAAGGCTTTTCATTATTACTCCTACATTGTTAGTTGTTATAGATCAATTTAAGTTGCTTATCTATTCTTGATTTAATTCTGGTAAGTAATAGTTATCCAGAAATTTGCCATATCCTTTGAATTTTCAAATCTTGTGGAGTATAGGTTTTCAAAATATGACCTTAAAATTGTCTGCATTTCCTCAGTGTCTATTGTTATGCACTACTTTTTGTTTCTGATTTTGTTAATTTTCATGTTCTCTCTATGCTTTTTGGTTAGTTTGGATACAGGTTTCTCTACATTGTTAATTTTCTCGAAAAACCAACTCTTTCTATCATTGATTTTTTTGTATTGTTTTCCTGTTTTTTATTTATTGTTTTTTAGAGACCCCCATTTCTTTTTGGCTCTGCTGCCTGTCCCACAACTATATGTTGTGGAACAAGTTGGTCTTGAACTCACAGAGATAAGTTTCCATCTGCCTCCTGAGCACAAGCATTAAATTAATTTGCCACCACCACCCAGCTTTTGGTATCTTTTTAAATGTCTTCTTTAAACATATTACTGTTTTTGTCTCTATTTTGCTGCACTCCTATGTTTCTTAGATTTTACTTATTTCATTCCTTTTCTCAAGTAATCCTAATTTTTTATTTCTGTGTAGAGCAAAGTGTCTTCTAACTGTGGCTTGTCTTATGCTGTGCAACTGAGAATTGTTTTGAACTCCTAATCCTGCTTCTCCTGTACAGTGCTGGGAAGAAAATCCTACACTTCGTTCCAGTTGGTCCCTTGCCTGGTCAGGGAGAAGGAAAATAGACCAGAAAATGAGTGAACTCCCAAGATCTCTGATTATTGTGGGGTCTTATAAATGAAGAGGGATTTGTGCAATGATTGAGTTCTTGTCCCTCTTGGATACTGGTGGAGTCACAGTGCAGAAAGTGAGGGGCAGAATGGAAGATGAGATTTCCTCCTTCAACAGTAGTTGAGGTGAGCAATGTGGAATTACGTAATCATTCTTAGAAAATCCATCATTGTCTCGGAGGGTAGTTTCTTGGAATCCACAGATGAGGGCTACCAAGACTTTGGATGGAGGAGAGACCTTATCATGTATACAAATTGGTATAATTACAGTATTTAGCCAAAACCAGTCTGGGTGAACTCTTGTGGACTATGTAACAGGACTATTAATTTTTTTTGTTCGTTTGGATGTACAGTGTGAGAGAAAACGTTTGAGGAATACTTGGTGTGCTCTAAATGAAACCCCTAGTCTCTGGAGCACATGGCCATGAAGCTATTTTCAGCTTTTCAAAATATTTTTTTTCAGATCATAACTACATCATATCCACATACACTTATCTATCCACAAGCCCTGCCATGAATACTCAGTGTTCTCTAATTCACAGCCTACTTTTCTTAAACAGTAGTTTCACATTAAACACAGTGAATATTATAAGGTGTCATACATTTGGCTGCAGTATTTCCCAGCTATGAGGTCAATGGTTACTGGCCAGTAACAATGAGTGTGTAACAAAATGTGCACACAAGGTACACTATGATTTTAATAATGAGCAACTTGACTTCCAGGACAGTAGAAGAATGTATACTAAAACACAAACTTTCTGGATTAGGCCGCTATCTGCTGGGTGGGTAGTTCAGAGCTACAAGGACTATGCAATCTGAGTCATTGATTTCTGATTCCCTGGTAGTGGGATGCAAAATTTTAGGTCCAACTGGGTGGTCCCAGCCAATGCTGGACTCTGAGAAGCCTTCCTTCCATGATTCTCTTTTCCTTATGCTCTATTGAGTTGTAAGGAAGAACACAGGTTACACTATTCTGAGTGTAGGGTTTGCAAAGCGGGTCTGCTCAGATGTCATTTCTGCAAAATTTGGATGGACCATGAGACAGACTGGGGTTCTTTTGTTACATGTGGTGACTTGGGCAGTTACCCTTGTCCTCTGAGCCTTCCTCTCCATGTGTTTTTTGGTTTGGGGGAGACTCTGCAGCCCTGGCATGGGTGGGTGTGTTGCTTATTATATAACTGTCCAGTGTGCATATGCATGCAATGCTGTTGGTGTGCAGTGGGGGCTGACCCTGGATAACTGAAGGTCTGATTTCTTGAAGTTCTGAATATTCCATTCCACTTTCAGGTTTGCCTTATAAATATTTTAGAAAGTAGTAAAAATGGGTGATGTGGATGTCTCTCAGCAATACAAGATTATAATGTTTTTAACTCTCTGCTACCAAGAGTTACAATACTTTGTTAACTGACATTTAATTCCGGTATACAAAATCAGTCTCTATCCTGCAGAGATATTTCAGGTGTGTATGGTTTTGGGTAGGGAGTTAGGTCAGGATCTTCACCTTGGGCCATAAACCACTTGGCAGGAAGTTGATTTTAAATTATTCTCCCATGTTGTCTGTGGAGTGCGCATCAGTGCGGCTAGGTTTACCTGAAACAATGAAGGGGTATAAAGGTTTACAGAGCCATAGCAGAAGGTCAGCTCCTTTTGCATGGAGAGCTCTAGAACAGGGACATCCTGTCTTTGGAATAGATATCCATAGCTACAGGGTCAAAAGTGTCTAAGGGTCACTTTTAGTTGATTTAATTGGAGTGTTGAGGTCGGTGTTTATTTAAACTCTGTACACATGGATTCATAGATATTTGGATAACATTGGACAAGATCACACATTTCTTGGCTAAATTTCTTTTGTACATTATGTTAATCGTTGATATTTTTTGACCTTTGCTCTTGGGTTATTCTCTCTATCTCTTTTATTCTTTTACACATATTATACATATTTTGATTGTTGTTGCTTTCTGGTAAGTATAAAAGTCATATTATGTTCGTTTGTGTACTGTGTTTTCATAATTCCATTGAGCATTCTGAGTATTTCCAAAAAAAATGGTTACTGTGCCTTTGCAATAAGCATTTTGTTATTAATTTTTGTTCATTGTCATTGGATTGTATTTATTTCATGTTACAAACTTACCATGTATAGGATCTTAAATTCTGATACTTTATGTTCTGAAACCATTATATAATTCTTTATTTATTTTGGTTTTATTGTTAATCTGTGGAAGAGTTTTGTTGTTGTGTATCTTGGCAAGAGACTCAGCACATCTTTTGGGGATGACCAGAATTCAGATACGTACACTCAACTTCACATCATTACCTTCATCCCATAACCTGTATAATTATACCAACCATTTTCTCTCAAACTCATACATACAAAATATAGCAATAAACTTGATAAAATGGTAAAGATTAGTACTATCAATATCATTAGCATAAATTCTAGTCTTATACACTACAGTTTAGATTTGACACACTGCACTGGAAATTGTAAAGCTACTTCTAGTTGTTCTTAATAATCAAAACATGGATTCAGATATGCGATTAATGATGAAATATCAGAGAAGCAGAGCAGTCAAGCCCTAGCTCTTATTTCTACTGAAGTACTCATACCAAAGGGGTGGGCAATTCTGATACTTGGAGTCTTCCCTCAGAAAACAATGAGCTTTCGTCTTCTTCCTCCTTATATTTCTTTCTCCCATCCATATCTACCTCCCAATTTCAGGGTTAAAGGAATGAGCCACCACTTGTCTCTCTTTTTCTTTTAGACTGGATTAATGTGGTGTAGCCTGGGGTGACCATGAAATTACAGACATGCACCTGATTTTGTCTCCCAAGTGCTAGGATTAAAGGTGTACTCCAACATGGCCTGTCCTCTATGGCTAACCACTGCATAGCTCCACATTCTATTCTTAAAGCATGTTTGTTTTTTGTTTATATAAGTTTATGGTTGAAGAAGAGAATAGTTTCAGTCTGAATTGTGTAATGGTCTTTGCAAGCTCTGCACATTGCGTGGAGAGAGACAGAGGGTTTGAAATTCTCCTCTGCAGGAACAGAGCTGGGTCATCTACTGATGACATGGGAAAGTGACATTGAAATTAATGTCTGACTATGCAGTGTTGTCTTTTGCCTTTTGTTCAAGCACTGAGGAAGTAGACGCAACTGGATCTCTCTGATTTAGAGGTCAGCCTGGTCTACAGAGTAACTTCCAGGACAGTAGGGCCACATTGTGAAACTCTGTCTCAAAAATAAAAATAAATAAATAAATAAATGTATCAATAAATATTAGACAGTTAATGAAAAAAACTATTAGAAAACAACAACAAGTTTAATATTAATAATTAATAAGGAATTCACCAGCGCAGTTTACTAAGCAAGGAATAGGATGGCAGGAGCCACACAGGGAAATTCTGTCAAAAAAACCCAAAAACCAAATAAGTTCCTAGTTGTGCAGATCTCTGAAATGTCTAGGTCTGGGGTAAAAGCCAGGGCCAAAGGAGGTCCTGGGCCTAGTGTGTCTTTAAGAACACTCTAACCCTTGAGGAAGAGCTCTTGTCAATCAAGCCTCACTAGCCAATCAGGTACACTGAGCTAACCCACCAGTCTCAGGTCTGGAAGGACACTTCCTGGAGCCATGCTGCAGGCTTGCTTTTATATCAGAACAGGCACCAGAGGATTGATTGCTGCTCTGTGAGAGCTGCAGGGGAATGGAGGAGAACAGAAGCTGCAGCATGGTGAGTGAGTGGATTCAGAGGGTGGTATAGGGAGTCATGAATGTCTGTTTTGCAGGCCTTCTAGGAGGACGCTGGGCTTGAAAGTGCTGTCAAATTCAGTGTTCTGTTAGGTCCATTGTTGTCCTAGGAGCTTCCCCAACCAGGGTGTGGCCCAGGAATACTTTTCCTTGTGGGCTGCATCTGTGGAAAGGATTTTGATTATGCAGCAAGGTGAATAAATACTTTGAAGTCAGCTCCATTATGCTTTTGGTGCACAGGGATGGCAAGTTACCAAAGAAGGAGAGGTTCAGTTTGTCCAGTGCCTTCCAGAAGCTTTGCCCTTCACATCTAACATTTATGGGTCAGATACATGCAGAGTTATTACCATTTTTTGCCATCAAAATAACTTAACTTCTATTGTAAGAAATGAATAGAAAGATCTTATTTTGCATATCATTCTCACTTCCATCTCCCTCCCTCCTCCAGTGACCTCCCCATCCCATCCCACATACATTTCTCTGGGAGGCTGAGTTCTTTAGGATGATTCATCAAAACCTGTCAAGACATTTGGGTTTGGCGCGGGCCCTCCTCCTTGTCTCTAGGCTAAGGGAGTATTCACACTTGGAGTTAATTTTGTGTATGCTCTAAATGGCATTCTTTTTCTTTAAATATATATATATATATATATATATATATATATATATATATATATGGATTTTTGTGATATAGCATGATCTGGAATTTTCTTTTTTAATGCTTGTTGTATTTTACTTTTCATCCTTTAATCCATTTGTTTATGCTTACTGATACATCATCGGCAGCGCGTGAATCTCCGTTTGTGGTGTGGCAGGACCTGAGATAATGGGCCCATTCCTGGCATAGCAGTAGTAGCCAAAATGTTGATACCAGCTGAAAAGATCGCTGCAGCATGGGCATCAGCAGCTTTGCTTCTGGACTCTATCATCTAGCATCCCTAGTACAATGTGAGATGCATTGATCATTCAGAAAATGCTCTGCCCATGTCTACAACTTTCCTAAACTTCTCCCTGACAGATATTTGCACCCTAATCTTAATCGGTGATGGGTTGGCATTGTCTGTCGTTTAAACAATTCAAAGAATTAAATAAGTCAGTAATAGCTAACTGTCACAATAAAGAGGTGATGTAGCGTTTAACTGGCATGGAAGCATGGTCAGACGCCAGTCGTGAAGGATGTCATCATCATCACTTGAAACAGTGAATCATGAAATGTGATGATATTGCACATTACCGCCACAAGAGGGTGCTTTACAAGTCTCTTCATGAAATGGAACATTTTGGTTTACATAACTATGCAAACATTTACATTATCTTGGGTATTAACAAGAATTGACAATTTAAATACTTTATTTATGTAATTAGATGATCTGTGGCACCAAATTCCAGGTGTCATGGATGATATAATCATTGTTTTATATAATTTAATAGTCAAATAATGAGTACATGTAACATCATCCACTTCCCTAACATGGCTCAACCAGACTCGTGAACGATCCTGTCGTGATAAATTTTAATATTTTAACTACGTAATTAAGACTTAGATGTTCTATAATAATTGACTCCCACATTGTGGAACCAATATCCACTGATCATCGATTATCTAATGTCCTATTTTAATAATCAAATAACAACATAATCAGAGGATGAAATGGTCTGCAATTTCAACACGACACAGTTGACTCTCACTTGATTCCCACATGTTTCAGTGAAACAACCAGGTTCATCCCTTATTTAATCGCAGAGTTGCGTAGTAAGTGGTTTAAATGCTGATATGTCGTTGTGCATGCAAGGATTTAGAAGACATCACATATTTAATGTTGGACGGCAGCCTGCAAAGAGATGGCTTCCAATCCAATAATCCCTAGGTCTACTCTAACAAATGGATTATCGCCATCCTGAAGGAAGTTAACAATGGAAAACTCACCTTTTGATGAAAAATTGTGAGTCTTATTATCTTTTGTTCCATAGCTTTACTTCTTAGGATAGAGAACATTCATAAAGAGAAACCTTTGGACTGGTTCTCCACAGACTATGTTCTCTGAAAATTAGGGAATCTTGAATTTGGTAACCAGTGAAAACTGTAGGCAAAATTCCAGAGATTTGGCTATGACTTGGTTAGGCGTATCAAATGCTGTCATGAAAAGTTTTAGGAGATAGTTACCTTGGGAGACTGTATTGTCCCATGATAACACTTTCTCGAAGCTGCTCTCTTGTCCTTGGCCCATGATACCAGGATACAGAAAGCAAGCAGAATTGCCAGGTAACATTCATGATCCAACATTCTGTCACATACTAGTGCCCCTCTCACATGCTAAAAGTAGCATACCCACCGATGAACTCACCTTACAGCCTCACTGATTTTTGCACAAAAACAAAGCAGGGCTCTTTCCTTTTAGTTATACATCATATTTACCAGTCTCTCAAGCTACAACATGCCTATAGTGAAATAAGCATGAAAAGGAAAGCATCATTATGACATTCAAGTACATTGATGAGTATTTTAAACCTGTTTTCTATGCTTCAATTTTCTAATTTCTGGAATGGAAACAATAGAGTTAATCGCCTCTACCATAATCCTTTTCTCTTTATTGAAAATATGTTTTTTTTCAGTCATTTTGAATTCCTCAATTGATAGTTCTCTATTAAGTCCTGTACACCCCTTTTACTATGGTTACTTAGAATTATTTATTGTTGGTGGTGTGTCATGTTCACAGCCCGACAGTGTTCATTAGATGAGATTCCCTGATGAATAGATTATTCAGTTATTCCATTTTTCATATCGGTGGTGACTGTGTCCTTCATGGGTCAGTTCTGTTGCAACCTCACAGATAATGATGATGTGAAACAATACAGTTTTTTTTTTTTTTTGAATCGTGTATTCATTCGATTGTTAATAATCTCCAATTACTTAATCAGTAATCACTGGGTAACACAGTGTCCCTCATTCTCTGGGCACTGCTTCTGGTACAGATCTCCTGCTGTGTCAGTCCCACAGCAGCCAAATGACAGATGACACCATCATCCATTGAAACCATGAATCATAAACTGTGATGATATTGCATATTAACGCCACAAGAGGGAGCTTTACAGGTCTCTTCATGGAATGGAGGATTGTTGTCTACATAAGTATACAAATGTTTATATTATCTTGGGGATTAACACAGATTGTCAATTTAAATTCATTAATTATGTAATTAGATGATCTGTGGCACCAGATCAGGTGTCACGGACGATATAATCATTGTTTTATCTAATTAAATAATAAAATAATGAGTTCATGTAACATAATCCACTTTCCTAGGTGGCTCCAAACCAGGCTCATTAATGATGCTGTCGTGATTAATTTAAATATTTTAACTACATAATTGATATTAAGATGGTCTATAATAATTGCCTCCCACATCGTGTCACCGCAATCCACTGATCATGGATTATCTAATGTCCTATTTTAACAATGAAATAAACACATAATGAGAGGATGAAATGGTCTGCCATGCTCCACACAATTGCCTCTCAGTTGACTCCCACATGATTGTGGGAAACTCCCAGGTACATCCCTTATTTAATCGCAGAGCAGAGTAGGAACATGTTTAAATGCTGAACTCTCATTGTGTATGCAGGGTTTTTAGAAGATATCACATATTTAATGTTGGGCGGCTGCCTCAAAAGAGATGGACTGAAATCCAATAATCACTAAGTCCACTCTAACAAACGGATTATCACAATCCTGAAGGAAGTCAACAATGGCAAACTCACCTTTTTGATGAATAAATGTGAGTCTTATTATCTTTGTGTCCATAATATTACTTGTTAGGAGAGAGAATTCATAAACAGAAGACTTTGAACTGTTTGTCCACAGACGATGTTCTCTCATGATTAGGTAATCTTGAATTTGGTAACCAGTAAAAGCTGTAGGCAAACTTCCAGAGATTTGGCTCTGACTTGGTTAGGCGAATCAAATGCTGTCATTGAAAGTTTTTGGAGATAGTTATCTTGGGAGACTGTAATGTCCCATGATAACTCTTTCTCGAAGCTGCTCTCTGGTCCTTGGCTCATGCTACCAGGATACAGAATGCAAGCAGGGTTGCAAGGCAACATTTATGAACCAACATTCTGTCACATTCTAGTGCCCCTCCCACATGCTAAAAGGAGCATACCCACTGATGAACTAACCTTACCACCCCACTGAGTTTCTCATAAAAACAAAGCAGGGCTCTTTCTTTTGAGTTTTACATATATACCCATCTCTCAAGCTACAAAATGCCTATAGTGACATAGGCATGGCAATCAAAGCATCATTATGCCACTCAAGTACAATGATGAGTATTTTGAACCTGTTTTCTATGCTGCAATTTTCTAATTTCTAGAAAAGAAACAATAAAATTAATTGCCTCAACCATAATCCTTTTCCCTTTCTTGAAAATAAAATAAACTCCTCTTCATCCTCTTACCTTTGGAGGAGCTTGATCCCATGGTTTCTCAGAGTTGTGTAGATTTGCATTAGGCTGATGATTAAGGGTTTTGAGCAGTGTCTTATGTTTCTTTCAGTCATTTTTGATTCCTCAATTGACTTTTCTCTATTAAGTCCTGTATCCTGTTTTCTAATATGGTTATTTAGAGTGATTAATTGTTGGTGGTGTGTCATGTTATCAGCCCGACAGAGTTCATTAGAAGAGATTCCCCGATCAGGAGATTATTCAGTTATTCCATTTTGAAAATCGGTGGTCACTGTGTCCTTCATGGGTCAGTTCTGTTGCAACCTCTCAGAAACTGATGATGCGAAACAGTACAGTTTCGTGTAATCATTCGATTGTTAAAAATCTACTATTACATAATCAGTAATCACTGCATAAGGCAGTGTCTCCCATTCTCTGGGCACTGCTTCTTGGTACCGATCTCCTGCTCTGTCAATCCCACAACAGCCACATGAGGGATGACACCATCATTACTTATGCAATCAAGTAAGTTAAAAATTGGATAGTCCTGCATACTTAACTTTCAAAAGAGGGAACCATACTCCAGTGATTGTCAAGGAAGTAGTACTTAGATGATTAAATAATGCCACGTGATTAACTCCCATGGAGGAATGGCCCGACTCCCGTCAAGAAGAACAACATCTTCATCGATTTAAATAATTAATATATAATGAAAAATGATTGAAAAATGACATGGTGGTGTAACGTGTACGGTTTTTCCACCCGCCGCCGCCCGGTCTTGTCCTGCCGCTGCGCCGCCAGTCCCAAATAATACACTGTGACTCTGTATTTGGTACAATACTGTTGGCCCTGTTACTTGTTTCTTATAGGCTAGCTCTGCCTTAATTATTAACCCATTTCTGCTGATCTATGTATTTCTCTTACCGGGGAGCCGGCGGCATACTGCTTTCTCCAGACTCTCCATCTTGACTCCTCCTTCCTACTTCCTATTTCCTCCTTGTCTCCTAGTCCCTCCTATCTTCCTTTCCTATTGGCCAACAGTGCTTTATTATTAACCAGTATGAGAAACATATACAGAATGACATCTCCCATCATCTCCTCTTTTCTGTCTAAATAAAAAGAAGGGTTTTAACCTTAACATAGCAAAATATATCACATAACAGTTATCAAATAAGAATCACACTTAACACTATTTAGTCCATTAACATTTAGCAAGATTTGAAGAAAATATTCCATCATCTATTCTATCTTTGTGTGTCTAAAGTCTAAGTAACTTATCTTTAAACCTAACTAAGGAAAACTATAACCATAACTATTTGTCTTCAACTCCATCAAAGACCACAGAAGGATATTATATAAACTCTAGAAATGACAGAATCAACTCACTGCCTGGTCACCCGAAGTTATTTTGTAATCTTCCATCTTCAGCCCATAGGCCATAGTGTGTCTAGCAGACTCTTTAGCAAAGCAGGAAACTTTAAACTGTCTTTTTGTATTGGCAGTTTATCAGTCACTTTTCTCTGTCTCGCAGACTCTTCCATGAAGCAGAAACTCTGTAGCAATGTCCATCTTGAATCAGCAGTCACTTTTCTGTGGGTCCTGCATGTCCAGTTTATACAGCATAAAGTCAAACAGTCCAGACAAGAGCAGTATCTTGTCCAAATGGCTAGTCTTGCCATATTGGAATCAAACTTCATAATGCATTTCTTCAATGTCCATCTTCCTTTCTGGTGCAGGTGGTATTGCCAAGAGCAATTATGTCTCACTGTCACGAAAACCCTAAACCACTTTAAATGCCATATTCTGTAGGTCTTTGAAAGGTTTGAAGAATGCCTATTTATCTCAAATACATCTCTGTGTATCTTGAAAACCTAAATAACTTAACTCTAAGTTTTGACTATCATAGGTAATTATCTATAATCTGCAGTACATTATACAATATTTTTCTGAATGAACTATATAAACACAATACCTAAACAAAAGGAGAAATATATACATCACAAAATTGACCTTAAATTGTATCAATAAATGAAAATCCATTCCAAAACAAACTATGCATATCTATATCATAATTCCCTTTTTACCTTTAAAAAGAATTGGCTGTGATCATTAACCATTTATAGCCAAGCCCATTTAAATGAAAACAAACATTTATAAACAATATTTGGGAATTTGGGCGTCGTTCTTTCCAAACTACTTCCTGCTGACAGGGGGCGCTGTCATGGGGGATCCTGAGAAGACGCAGAAATCCTGGCTGTAATCTGTAAGTCTGCCTTATTCAAGTTGTTTTGAATGTTGGATCATCAGGAACTCTGTTTCAGGGGGTCTGGCTTGCTCAAACCACATTAGTCTGGAAGGAATCCACAGCTTTTCAATTTCTGTGGAAACAAAAATAGAAATCCTTTTCCCCAGTAACTTGTCCTTGAACTTAAATGTTGGAGTCAAAGCATTTTTAAAATATATAAATTGAATTAATCCAGCAGCATTTCCTTTATCAGTTGTTGTTATTTTCTCAGCAGTCAAACAATGCAAAGACAACACAACAGCATACAGTAACCAGATTCTCTCTGAGCTTTTCATCTTTACATGGCTTTATTATTACTCTGTTTATTTTAATTTTATTTTTTTTTATTTTTTGACATAGGGTTTCACTGTGTAACTCTTTTTTTATGCATATAGCGTATTTTTTATTTAATTTTATATAACAAAGTCCAATTAAATGAAAACAAACATTTATACACAATATTTGGGAATTTGGGCGTCGTTCTTTCCAAACTACTTCCTGCTGGTAAGGGGCGCTGTCTTGGGGGATTCGAAGAAGATTCAGATATCCTAGCTGTAGTCTGTAGGGCTGTTTTGTCCAGCTGTTTGGGATGTAGGATCAGCTTGTACTCTGTTTCAGGCGGTCTGGTGTGATCAAACCACATTAGTCTGGAAGGAATCCACATCTTTTCATTTTCTGTGGAAACAAAAATAGAAATACTTTTCCCCAGTAACTTGTTCTTCAACTTAAATTTTGGAGTCAAAGCGTTTTTTTTTTTTTTTTTTTTTTTTTTTATTATTATTTTACATGTCGATCCCAGTTCCCTCTCCCTCCCTTCCTCCCCCCAAGCCCTCCCTCCCTCCCTCCCTCCCTTTTGCCCTCTCTACCCTCTCCCATGCACTCTAAACACCCTCCCCTCCCAACCCCCCACCACAATACAATATGTAGGGGAATGCCATCCAGTTGGGGTCATGTAGATCTGACAGGTCCTGTGAAGTAGGGACTAGGGCTTCTCTCCTATCTCTAGAATAAGGCAGTTATCCCTCCATGGGGGATATGTTTGCAAAGTCCTTTTGTGCACCAGGGATACATCCTGGCTCCACTGTCTGAGGTCTCTTAGACTGCTCAGACCTTCTGGCTGAGACCCATATTCAGGGGGGTCCGAGTCAGACCCCTGTTGGCTTCCCAGCTATCAGTCTAGTGGCCCTTAGCTCCTCCTTGTTCAGGTAAGCTGTCTCTATGTACTTCTACCGCATGGTCTTGTCCTCTCCATCTGCTTCTGGGTTCTAGTTTGACTCAGTGTTTATGTATGGGTGTTTGCTCCTGTTTTCAACAGGCAATAGTTGAGGACTCAATGGAGAAGTTAGTTGTTGATCTCACTCTCCGGGAAGGGCATTTATGATAGCCTTTCCACGGAAGCTGAGATTGTTAGTTGGGAGCAGTCTTGTAGTTCCCTCGACCTTTCTTTGTGTTCAACTTTATCTTCAAACCAATATTGGCTCCCTCTTTTATGTTCTCTCTCTCTGTCTCTGTCTCTCTCTCTCTTTCCTATTTTCCATTCCTAACCAGGCTCAATCCTCCTGGTCGCACATGCCTTCCTCTCTTCCCTCTCATTTTCTCCTACTTCTCTCTCCATTAGCTGTCCTCCCCCACTATACCTGAGGTCTGGGGGACTTGTCCCTTTCCAGTTCTGTGAGGGACTTTATATGAATCTCTTAGAATACAACTTGTATCCTAGTTCCTCTGGTGATGTGAATTATAGGCTGGTGATCATTTGATCTAGGTCTAAAATCCATATATGAGTGAGTACATACTGTGTTCCTCTTTTTGTCACTGGGTTACCTCATTCAGGATGGTTTCTTCAAGTGCCATCCACTTGCCTGCGAATTTCAAGATACCATTATTTTTTTCTGCAGAGTAGTATTCCATTGTGTAGATGTGCCACATCTTCATTAACCATTCTTCAATTGAAGGGCATCTAGGTTGCTTCCAGGTTCTTGCTATTACAAAGAGTGCTGCTATGAACATAGTTGAACAGATGTCTTTGTTGCATTGATGTGAATCCTTTGGGTATATGCCTAAGAGGGGGATTGCCGGGTCCTGTGGTAAACTAATTCCCATTTTCCTGAGGAACCGCCATACTGATCTCCAAAATGGCTGTATGAGTTTGCACTCCCACCAGCAGTGGAGGAGTGTTCCACTTTCTCCACATCCTCTCCAACATAAGTCATCACTGATGTTTCTAATTTTAGCCATTCTGGCAGGGGTAAGATGGTATCTCAAAGTTGTTTTGATTTGCATTTCCCTGATAGCTAAGGATGTGGAGCATTTTCTTAAGTGTCTTTCAGCCTTTTTGATTTCCTCCATTGAGAATTCTTTTTTCAGTTCTGTACCCCATTTTTTAATAGGGTTATTTGGTGTTTTGTTGACTAGTTTCTTGAGTTCTTTGTATATTTTGGAGATCAGCCCTTTGTCGGATATAGGATTAGTGAAAATCTTTTCCCAGTCAGTGGGCTGCCGTTTGGTCTTGTCAACTGTGTCCTTGGCCTTACAGAAGCTTCTAAGTTTGAAGAGGTCCCATTTATTAATTGTTTTTTCAGTGTCTGTGCCCCTGGAGTTATGTTCAAGAAGCGGTCTCCTATACCAATTTCTTCAAGGGTACCTCGTACTTTCTCTTCTAAGAGGTTCAATGTGGCTGGATTGATGTTGAGGTCTTTGATCCATTTGGACTTGAGTTTTGTGCATAACGACAGACATGGGTCTATCTGCAGTCTTCTACACACCCTCATCCAATTGTGCCAGCACCATTTATTGAAGATGCTGTCTTTGCCCCATTGTATAATTTTAGCTGTTTTGTCGAAAATCAGGTGTTCATAGGTGCGTGGATTAATATCAGGATTTTCAATTCGATTCCATTGGTCTACCTGTCTATTTTTATGCCAATACCAGGCTGTTTTCAGAACTATAGCTCTGTAGTAGAGCTTAAAGTCAGGAATGGTGATGCCTCCTGATGTTCTTTTATTGTATAGGGTTGTTTTGGCTATCCTGGGTCTTTTGTTTTTCCATATAAAGTTGATTATTATCCTTTCAAGGTCGGTGAAGAATTGTGGTGGGATTTTAATGGGGATTGCATTGAATCTGTAGATTGCTTTTGGTAAGATTGCCATTTTTACTATGTTTATCCTACCTATCCAAGAGCATGGGAGGTCTTTCCATTTTCTGGTATCTTCTTTAATTTCTTTCTTTAGAGTCACAAAGTTCTTATTATATAGATCTTTTACTTGTTTGGTAAGCGTTACACCAAGATACTTTATGTTGCTTGTGGCTATTGTAAAGGGTGATGTTTCTCTGATTTCTTTCTCTGCCTCTTTGTCGTCTGAAAAAAATAGGGCTACTGATTTTTTTGAGTTTATCTTGCATCCTGCTAGTTTGCTGAAGGTGTTTATCAGCTGTAGGAGTTCCCTGGTAGAGTTTATTGGGTCGCTTATGTAAACTATCATATCATCTGCAAATAGAGACAGTTTGACTTCTTCCTTTCCAATTTGGATGCCCTTGATCTCCTTTTGTTGTCTTATAGCATTAGCTAGAACTTCTAGTACGATATTGAAGAGATATGGAGAGAGAGGACAGCCTTGTCTTGTTCCTGATTTTAGAGGAATTGGCTTAAGTTTCTTTCCATTCAGTTTGATGTTGGCAGTTGGTTTGCTGTATATTGCTCTTATTATGTTTAGGTATGTTCCTGTAATCCCTGACCTCTCTAATACCTTTATCATGAAAGGGTGTTGAATTTTATCGAAGGCTTTTTCTGCATCTAGGGAGATAATCATATGGTTTTTCTTTTTCAGTTTGTTTATATGGTGGATCACGTTGATAGATTTTCGTATGTTAAACCATCCCTGCAATCCAGGTATGAATCCTACTTGATCAATGTGGATGATTTCTCTGATGTATTTTTGAATTCGGTTTGCCATTATTTTATTGAGTATTTTTGCATCGATGTTCATCAGGGATATTGGTCTGTAGTTTTCTTTCTTAGTTGTGTCTTTGTGAGGTTTGGGTACCAAAGTTATTGTGGCCTCATAAAAAGAGATTGGCAATAAACCTTCTGTTTCTATCTTGTGGAACAGTTTGAGGAGTAGTGGTATTAGTTCTTCCTTGAATGTCTGGTAGAATTCTGCACTGAATCCATCTGGCCCTGGACTTTTTTTCGTTGGAAGGCTTTCGATGACTGCTTCTATTTCATTTCGGGTTATAGGTCTATTTAAGTTGTTTGTCTGTTCTTGATTTAATTTTGGTAAGTGATAGTTATCCAGAAACTTGTCCATTTCCTTTGAATTTTCAATTTTTGTGGAATACAGATTTTCGAAGTATGACCTGAAAATTGTCTGGATTTCCTCTGTGTCTGTTGTTATGTTCCCCATTTCGTTTCTGATTTTGTTAATTTGCATGTTCTGTCTCTGCTTTTTCGTTAATTTGGATAAAGGTTTATCAATCTTGTTGATTTTCTCAAAAAACCAACTCTTTGTTGCATTGATTTTTTGTATTGTTTTCCTGGTTTCTATTTTGTTGATTTCAGCCCTCAAGTTGATTATTTCCTGGCGTCTGCTCCTGCGGGGTGAATTCGCTTCTCTCTGTTCTAAGGTTTTCAGTTGAGCTGTTAATTCATTTATGTGACTAGCCTCTGTTTTCTTCATATGGGCACTTAGTGCAATGAACTTCCCTCGTAGCACTGCTTTCAAGGTGTCCCATAAGTTCGGGTATGTTGTATCCTCATTCTCGTTGAATATTAAAAAGTCTTTAATTTCTTTCTTTATTTCTTCTTTGACCCAGGAGTGGTGCAATTGCACATTGTTAAGTTTCCATGAGTTTGCAGGTTTTCTGCTATTTGTATTGTTGTTGAATTCCAATTTTAAAGCATGGTGGTCCGATAAGATACAGGGGACTATTTCTATTCTCTTGTATCTGTTGAGGTTTGTTATGTCTCCTAGTATGTGGTCGATTTTAGAGAAGGTTCCATGTGGAGCAGAGAAGAAGGTATATTCTTTTGTCTTTGGATGGAATGTTCTATAGATGTCTGTTAGCCCCAGTTGAGACATAACTTCTGTTAATTCTTTTGTTTCTTTGTTGAGTTTCTGATTTGTGGTCCTGTCTAGTGTTGAGAGTGGTGTATTGAAGTCTCCCACTATAAGTGTGTGAGGTTTTATATGAGCTTTGAGTTTTAGTAGTGTTTCTTTTACGAATGTGGGTGGCTTTGTATTAGGGGCATAGATGTTCAGAATTGAGACTTTGTGTTGATGGATTTCTCCTGAGATGAATATGAAATTACCGTCTTCATCTCTTTTGACTAGTTTTGGTTTGAAGTCTAGCTTGTTAGATATTAGGATAGCTACGCCTGCTTGCTTCTTATTTCCATTTGATTGGAAAATCTTTTCCCAACCCTTTACCCTGAGGTAATGTCTATCTTTGGAGCTAAGATGTGTTTCTTGTATGCAGCAGAAGGATGGATTCTGTCTTCGTATCCATTCTGTTAATCTGTGTCTTTTTATAGGTGAGTTAAGACCATTAATGTTGAGGGTGAGTAAGGACCATTGATTGTTGATGGTTGTTTGATTTAGGTTTGTTGTTGGCAGTGGTATTGTGAATATATTTGTTCTGCTTCACCCTAGGTTTCTGGTGTAGTTGGACTATCTGTTGCCTACATTTTTGTGGGCGTAGTTACCTTCCTTGGGTTGGAATTTTCCTTCCAATACTTTCTGTAGGGCTGGATTTGTAGATACATATTGGGAAAATCTGGTTTTGTCATTGAATATCTTGTTCTCTCCATCTATATTGACTGAGAGTTTTGCTGGATATAGTAGCCTAGGCTGGCATCCGTGTTCTCTTAATACTTTTAGAACATCTATCCAGGACCTTCTGGCCTTGAGGGTTTCCATGGAGAAGTCAGGTGTAATTTTGATAGGTCTGCCTTTATATGTTACCTGTCCTTTTTCCTTCGCTGCTCGTAATATTCTTTCTTTATTCTGTATGCTAGGTGTTTTGATTATTATATGTCGAGGGGTCTTTTTTCTTTGGTCCAGCCTATTTGGGGTTCGGTATGCTTCTTGTACTTTCATGGGCATGTCCTTCTTCAGATTTGGAAAGTTTTCCTCGATGATTTTGTTGAATATGTTTTCATCACCTTTGAGCTGGGCTTCCTCACCTTCCTCTATGCCTATTATTCTTAGGTTTGGCCTTTTCATGGTGTCCCACATTTCCTGGATATTGTGTGTTAAGGATTTGTTGGATTTATGGTTTTCTTGGTCGATGAATCTATTTCTTCTAGTTTATCTTCTGTGCCTGAGATTCTCTCTTCCATCTCTTGAATTCTATTGGTTATGCTTGTGTCCGTGGTTTCCGATTTTTTGCCCAGCTTTTCAATTTCCAGCTTTCCTTCCATTTGTGTTGCCTTTATTTTCTCAATTTCGGTTTTCAAATCTTGAACCGTTTCCTTCACCTGGTTAATTGTTTTTTCTTGGCTTTCTGTACTTTCCTTAATTAATTTGTTCATTTCTTCCACTTTTTTGTTTGTTTTTTCCTCTATTTCTTTAAGGGATTTTCTCATATCTTCTTTGAGGGCCTCTATCATTTTTATGATGGTGATTTTTAAGTCGTACCCTTCTGCTTCCTCTGCTTTGTTGTTGTGTTCCATTCTAGTTGGTGTAGATTCCCTAGATTCTGGTGGTGTCATGTTTGTCTTTCTGTTGTTAGGTGTTCTCTTGTATTGCCTTCTTCCCATAGTTTCTTCCTGTAGGTGTTGGTGGTGTCTCTTCCCTCTCTCTATGGTCCTTCCCAGATGGGCTTATGTGGATCAAAGATTCAATGTCTGCATCTCTGTGTGGTCCAAGCTCTCTAGGAGGCTTCTCTCTGGCCAATAGCCGGCAGAAGAGGACGAGGGCTGGACTGGAACTTGAGAAGGTTTTGCAGGGTAGTGGGATCTCACTGGAAACTGGTGCTCTCCAGCTGAGACCGCGTTCTTTGGCAGGGGCCCGAATTTGGGGGTCAAGGATCTTGCCTGCAGGAACTCCAAGTGGACCTGCAGAGATAGGCGGATCTCTGGGAGGGGCCTGGGACTCCAGCAGAGGACTGGAGGCGGGGTCAGGGACCAAGCCGGTGGAAATTACAGGTGGTCCCACGTGGATAGTCAGGTCTCCTTTGTTCGGAGTTGCTCCGAGAGGTCTCCGAAGTAGGGTGGACTCAACATATAAGTCTTAAAGATAGAAAAATAATTTACAATATAAAAATTCAGAGCTTAACATTTAATTAAGTTCTCTTCAGCTATTGAGCAGTGACTCTCAGCTGTTTAGACAAAATCTCAAGGTTTTATGATTTATTTTGGTTGTCATCTAAGTTTAAAAGTGAAGGAGTTTTCATCAGGCGTAATGTACCTCTGAACACTCTGTACGTGGATCTCTCTTGACAGAAGAAAAATATGTAAGCTTCTAACCCAAATCTATAGGTTTTCCTAGGACTCAAATGCGTAAGTACATTCCTGCTGTTTTACAGATACCCAATATCTACTTTTAGAAAATATAGATTTTGGTACAGATTGGTGATGATAATATAGCTAAAACACTTATGTCCTTTTATACAACACAGTTTATATAGGTTTCAGAGGAACAAATGTCATAAAGCTTGGATCCACTTCTTACCAGTCAAAAGGACTGCAGACAAGTACTACTTTCCTGAGGATGGAATTTTCTCCCTATACTTGCTGTCCTTCTTGATCAATACAGAGTTCCATATATATATATATATATATATATATATATATATATATATATATTAACTTATGTTCCCAAGTTATAACATGTCTTAGCAAATTTGTGCTTCTATCAGATGAGCATCAGTTACTGATTACATCCTGCTCCCTGCTCCTAAATACTGGTTTGGACTTAGTGTCATAGCTGTTGTGAATCTTTAACAGGGTCTATAAACTAATGCCTCTGATAAATGTTCCATTTCCTGAATCCCCCCTTTTTTTTTTTTTTTTGATCTAGCATTTTACCCTTCTCACGACCAAGAAACACCGCCAAAGTAAGCAGGAAGTAGTACAAGAAAGATTACATTTCACATTTTCCCTTGTTGAGATAATATATACATAGGGGACATGATGACTAACCTTTAGGCCAAAAATCACCAGAAGACATTTGCCTATTGGAGGCCCAAAAATTGGGCCTCTCATGTCCATAGCAAAGAGGGAATGTGATGGAAAAAATAATAACCAAAATGTATAAAATTAGGGCTTATTGGAAGAATAAAGAGAACAAGAATTTCTGCCAGTAGATAAATCCCTGATTAGAGTACAGAGCCCACAACCTGTTCTCAGGAGAAGTAAAAACAAAGAAAACCACCAAACCTTTCAGGTGTGCTTATCAATCCTCCATAAACAAATGACAGCTACTATTAACTTAGATCCATGATGACCTTGTAAATTAAATTTGTACTCTATGAACTGCCTGTATTTTGGAAACCTTGTCTACTGAAACTAATGGTCTCAAGCCTCCCTGTCTGTTTATCCTTTTAAAAACACTTCACTATTTTAGGCTACTACCTTACATTTCCGATAGAGTGAGGTCCCAGCTGGCTTGATTTTTAGCAATATATACCTTTTGCTTTTGCAGTCAGGAGTTACTTCCTTGGAGGTTGAGGAACCTGGTAGACATAGAAGTAACAAGCTGCTCAAGGAGGCTTTATAGGCTATAGAACTCCAAGTGACAGCTATTTGAAAATCAAAACACTATTGTGTCAGGAATATGCCTGTATTACTTCCTGCTTAATTTTGCTGTGTTTTCTTAGCTGCAAGTAGGCTAAAATGCTAGACAATACCAACAAAAGGAAGGGGGGGATTCAGGAAATCGAAGACTTATCACAGGCATTGATTTGTAGGCAATGTTGAAGATTCACATCGGCTGCACTGGTTCACCATAAGTCCCGGGAGAACAATATTGAGGAGCAGGCTTTAGTCAGCAACTGATTCTCATCTGCCAGAAGCACAAATTGGCTGAGATATGTTCAAAGTGGGAACAGAAGTTAAAACGTATATAGTTAATTGGAACTCTTAGTTCCTTACCTTTAGTGATCAAGAAGGACAGCAAGACCAGGGAGAAAATTCCATCCTCAGAATAGCTGTACTTATCTGCAGTCCTTTTGAACTCTAAAAAGTAGATACAAGGATATGACGTTTGATCCTCTGAAGACTATATGAACTGTATTATATAAAAGGACATAAAAGTTTTAGATGTATTATCATTACCAATCTGTGCTGAAATCCATGTTATAGAAACAGTTGATATTGGGAATCTGTAAAAGAGCAGGCATGTACTTATGCCTTTGAGACATATATGCAGGCTGAACAGGGTATGCATAATTAATAAATAAATTTTCAAAAAATGACTTTTATGTCTTTAAATTTTTAAATCCTTATTGAGGAGCCATATTAAGGCTTCCTAATATGGCCAAGCTGACAACGTTATGTTTAGCCCAGCCAACAATACTTTCAGATCTGAGAAAGATATATTTAATTAACTGTTCAATCTCCTAAAAAAAAAAAAAAAGACAGGGACCAATCGATATACCCCCAGACATAACCAATTTTCTATGGCATTGAGGGCAGAAGTTCTTCACAAAGTACATAATGTGAGAGGGTTTTGTTTGTTTTGTTTTTTTGTTGTTGTTTTTTGTTTGTCTTTTCTCTGTGGAAGAGGGACATGGAAATTTCTGACCTTATTTTATCTAGGCCAAGGTGGTGCAAGTAATTTTTCAGTTCCCTGCAGCCTCTAAAAAGTCTAAGCTGGGTTTAACCTGACAACAGACATTGTATTTGAGCATCTTGCACCCTGGCCAGTGTCATAACAATCCATGCTGCCCCATAATCTTCTTTAGAGGCCTAGAGTCATTGTTATTATCTGTGATTCTACGTCTGCTATTATTACAGCTTTTTAGTTAGCATTTAAATGCCTTATTCAACAGATTTCTGTACTATTAGAAGTCTGTCTAGGTATATCTAAATAGACAACTTTGTTTCAGTTACTTGTTTTAACTTTAATTATTTAGAACATGTATAGGTGACAGAGTGATGTTTATCCCTGTTATTAGTCATTAATATTTAGTTTGATTATAACCAAGAGTTAATTGATAAGGATGTCTAGTAACTTGTTTTTCTTCACATTTTATAACAGGATAAACAGCTTTTGTCAGGTTTACCTTTAAAAATACTGATTTTAATTTGAAACTCCTTTTAGGGAAACATGAACCATCTATTTGACTCAATTTATCTAAATAGCTTATGCTTGCCTAATTTAACAAAACAAAACACATTGCCTTTTTATCATAAAAAATGAGCATCTCAACTTTTGGGTAGTATATAGAGCTTATGGCTGTGACCTTCAATTTTAGACCTTTGATTTAAGTACAGGCATTAACAATATAATAAAAGCACCAACATCCTGTAACCTTATAAATTTGAACATTTAAATCTGTTTTTAAAAACAATTACACATCCTGTAAAGTCTTTTTTAATATCAAAAATAAAGCACCGTTTATATCTTTAAACCCATTATGACCTGGGTGACAGTTAAATTTATGTTAATTTCTAATGTTACTAATTGTATCCTTTTAACTAGTGTGAATTTTTAAAGCTTTAGCCAAAAACAGTATATTAATATCATCTACATTAAAAGGACTACTGATTGTCTCATCATCTGAATTTAATGACCAGAGTTCAGAGATAAGTTTTGATCTGAGGGCTGTTAGCATTAGACCCCAAAAATGTTTAAACCTTTATTGTTTTAGACTTATTCTTGAAATAAAACTTAGGTTTATTACAGGAATCACACAGGTAGAAGTTTTTTTTTTCAGTCCATTAAAAGGAATTATTCTATGATCTATCCTATCTTTGTGAGTATAAAGTCCTATATGTAACTTTAATCCCAACCAAGGAATACTATAACCTTAACTATCAGTCTTCACCTCCTTCAAAGAACACAGAAGGATAATATATAAACTCTAGAATTGAAAGGGACAACTCGCCTGGTCAGATCAGATGTTCTTCTGTGATGTTCCATCTTCAGCCTACAGGCCATAGTTTGTGTCTGGCAGACTTCTCAGCAAAGCAAGAAATATAAAAATGTCCTACCTGTATTGGCAGTTTGTCAGTAACTTTTCTCCACATCCTTCAGACTGTCTAGCAGACTCTTCCATGAAGAAGGAACCATATAGAAATGTCCATCTTGTATCAGCAGTCACTTTCCTGTGGGTCCTGCATGTCCAGTTCATACAGCATAAATCCAAACAGTCCAGGCAAGAACAATATTTTGCCCAAATGGCTGGTCGTGCCATATTGGAGGCAAACTCTAGAACTTTTCAACAATACATACAAATTGTCTTTAGAGAAATAAATGGAACTTTTAAGCAATTAACCTGGTATGGTCGAAATTTTAACACATATTACTAAACTTAAATTCATATTTATAGATATGAGAGCCCACAGCAGTTTACATCTTCCTCCAACATTATTAAGAAATTTCTTTGAACCTCTATATCGTTTTACATTACCTTTAGTCTCTTTCTCTGATTTTCTCAGACATCCTTAACATTGACAACTCTCTCCCTTTCTACTTTTAATTTTTCCTCTTATCAATGACTCTTACTCAGAGGTTTTGTGGCTGGAGTGAATATCTTATTTATTTATTTAAATCATTAGTGTACCTTCTTACTGTGGTGCCTTCCCCTGAGCGTCTCTGCACCCTCTGCACTCTTAACTCTTGGCTCGTTTTTCTGCATATGTGGGGTATATCAGTTCTCCTTTATTGATGCTTAATAAGGATAAGGAGAAACAAATAGGCTGAACCGATGTTTATTCAGGGAAAAATAACTTAAAATATAGAAATAGGAATACTAGCCATTCCTGGTCCCAAGGATGCCTCCAGATGTACTCCTGTCCCTGTGCTGCAAGCAATAGAGCTTTTTGAGCCCCCACTTCAAACTTAGTTCCCCCAGGTAACTCCTGCTCTGTCTCCACCCCAATTGGCATGGTCTATGCCACAGGTGCAAAAAAAGTGAAGATCTCACCAAAATCCCCATTTTAGTCTAAAGAAAAGAAAAATATTTAGGCATGACACAAAAACTATATACAGTACAGTGAATAACAAGTGTGCTCCAAGAAAAGGAAAATTGAGGACATATAAACTTAAGACCTAACTATCTAGTACTAGGATGAAGTCAAAACAGGGATTACAATAGTGTTGTCCAAAGCTGGAAAGCTTAAGTCTACTAAGAAATATATCTGACTAGGAAGAGAGAATAATACATGTTATAATTTAATATTGAACCTCATCAAAGACCTGATATGGACAATAACAATACTAGGGTAGGCAGGAAGTGTGGGTGGACAACTTCAAAAGGTGCAGCAATGACAGAAACACCTACCTGGATACTCATGATCGCACCTCAAGTTTGGTATAGCCAGTTTTTGCTAAGGCCTAGAGTACCTGACAGACCACAACAAAAGCAAGGACGTAAAAAGGCTGTCTTACCCTGACTTGGCAGGGTTCAGCAGTCTTCTAAGGCCTGAAATCTACTCAGCCTTCTTTCTTTGAATATCTGGTCTTGAACCACAAACCTTTCTAGAAACTTCATTGAATCAGTAAGATTCTTGCTTTCACCAACTACAAATGATTCCCTATTTTTAATATTCTCATTCTTAGATATTATCTGAATGGCATGTAAACTGCCTGATAGCTTTCCATTATCCTCACACATGGAACGGATTCTGCTAGTCTTTCCATGGGGTGTTGCAGTTTTTTAACCTTATTAGCAGCTTCGTTCACCCTGGAATGAGCTGTTTCTGCCAGCATGTTAATGCAGTGCACTGTTTCTGTTTTGGTTATTGAAGCATTTGACATAGAACAAATTCCGTTTTCTAGATAGTCATTTTTATGTTCCATGTTTTGTATTCCAGATGTCAGCTCTCTATTTGAATCTCTAATATTCTGAATCTTTTTCCTCATCAGGTTGATACCCATTGCGTTTACCAAAAAAAAAAACTGTATATATTGGTTAAGCCATGATTTTCTTCTGTTAAAATTCCTTCTATATATGAAGTAAAGGGATTTCTAAAGTCTTGCATCATGAGATTATCCATCCTAGGTATGGAACAATTGATCCATATATTATATTATCTTAAATTGCAAAGAACATTGCATTTACCTTAGGTGTAATTCTGCTGTCCTCAAACTTTGACAGTTTTAGTTGTTGAACTCAGCTTGTGGTTGTAATGCCTGTAGGTTTCCCACAAAATCATATCCAGCAGCAGACAATCCTTCTGACCTTGGTCCCTGAAGAATAGCTCTTAACAAACTAAGGCAAGCACAATTTTGTTAAACGAATAAGTGAAAGGGGCCTTGTTCAAATTTTGGGGACCCCAGGGCTAACAGGAGTTGCCTCTTACTGGCGCTTTTGGGCCGCAGGAAACACACCAGCTGGGCAGGTGCCATGTGCACCACAGCTGCAAATGCAAAATGGGGAATTGGCAAAAGATGAGAATCAGTGTGAGCTTTCTCAGGGCTGTGGTGGGGGTAAAGTTGTTGGGCAGAGGCAAATGTCCCACAATCTGTGGTATGGCCACCTGGTTAGGCAAGGAACCCTGCCCATTCGGGGATGGTGTGGGAAGCGAGCAGCGTCTGCTGCCTTGGTGAAAACCAGGTCTGGTAAAAATCCAGATTCTGCTTGTGACACCAGATATTGATGTTCGATAAGGATCAGGAGAAAAAAAAATGGGCTGAATAGATGTTTATTCAGGGAAAATTAACTTACAACATAGACAGATGAACTCCAGCAGGTTCTTGGTCCCAGGAAGCTGTTCCTGTGCTTCAGGCAAGAGAGTTCTTTCTCCTCAGTATCCTCCACAAAATTATTTCCCCCAGGTCTCATCCGGCCCTGTCTCCACCCACAATGGGCATGGTCTATGCCACAGGGAGGGACAAGGTGATTATCTCACTACAAATACTGAATGCTCCATTTAATTCATATGTCAAACTTTAGCCAACCAATGGTGGGGCAATGGCAGAGGTGTTCTATTAATATGTATAAAGAGCAAATAGGAATTTCTTCCCCTAATACTAAAGTCACTCCATAACTACACATATTATCTGGTTTAAGGAATGGCACATATTCCCTGTCTGAAGGGTGTGTATAAGCCTGTATGGGCCCAAATATATTGCTTTAAGGTAGGAGATATTCACCAAAAAGGCCCAGACCACGTATGGTAGGAAAAATAATATCTTAGGGACAATAGTTTTTTATTTGAGGTCTCTGTACCCATGTTAAGTTGTAATGGGTTCCCATATAGTATTTCAAATGGGACAGGAAGTCAGAATGTGTTCCAGACCTGTCAAAGCCACTCAGGGAAGCTTTATGTGGAATTAGATGATGAGATACATCTTTAACTACTTGGTGGCAGTGCAAATGTTTAACATCAAAACTAAGGAGGCTGTCAGTAATCAAAAATTAAATACAATAATAAAACAACACATAAGGAAGAATCAAATTCACCTTAATATGAGTTGCACCATCTGGTGGTATCCTGCATGTATAAAGGGTATTGAAGGAGGAGGCTCTCCTTCTGTTTCTGCTTGCCCTAGCTATGGCTACCAAGTTTATTACTTTGCTAGCTTTAGAGCTTTCTTCTATGGACTTTAACAATATAATGATGAACAGGTGAGACATGAACCGTGGTTAATTAAAGAACTGCTGTAGTCTTCAGACTTCCATTGTTAGGCAGCCATTTTTTAACTACCTGGACCACAGCCTATGAGACATTATAATAAATCTATGTATTACATGTATGGAGAGATTCATCCTACCATCACTGTTCATGCAGAGAACCTCGAATTATGCAGTTAGTTTTTGCTTTCTTTTGATTTTAACCTGGTACTGAACATGAGTTGACTAACAATATGGCTCATAAATACTAACGTCCTAGTTTCATTCCTTTCCAAGTATTCAACTCTCTAGAAAGACTACTGATTTCATTACTGTTCATTTTCCAAGCATTTGCTCCGAGTTTCAAGGCTAAAACGCCTACGTTCTTAGAGCCATCTACCAGCTTTCTAGGAGGAGAAAGAGCTACTACCTTCTTTGTCATCTGGATCCTGCTTCTCTTTCCTGATTTTAAGTGCCTGTGACAACTAGGTAAATAGAAAAATTCAGTTCACCTGAACTCAATGTTAAGTTATGTAACAGTCATCTCTTTTTGTATCCCAATATGTCTCTGTAGGAGTTTGGCTGCAAATCATGTCAAAGGAGAAACTCCTGATTTACAAACAGCCCCTAGGCCCATCCTCATATCATAAAAGAAGTCATTCTCAAGCTGATAAAGGGGGAACTACTGGAATGGTCTGCCAGATGGTCCAGTTGTCTTCTAGAGAAAATCATATTTTGGCCAGGTGGGCAAGATGAGCCCAGAGGATAACTGTTTGAAAAGGTAAACACTGTTGTGTTGAGGGGTTTACTGAGCAAGCAAGATATCTGTTTAGGTACTGACTCAAAAAGAAGGAACATAGCTTCTTCTCAAACCCACTAATGAGCTTAGCCGTATCAGCCTAGACTTAGACCCTCAGGTATTGAGAATGAAATAGATCCCCTCCTTTAACATAATGAAGATGCTTAGGAGAGAATTCAATTGTCTGAATCCATGGCCTTTGTGGTGGGTTTGCTTCATATCCTGTGAACACTTATTCCCACCACATGGTGCTGGGGTTATCATTCCCAAGTGTGCTGTGGGTTTAATCACTAAAGTTCCCCAGATGCACTGTGTTCTCCTCATGATGCAATGCTTGAGTAGTCTCCTCTTGAGCTGGTCACAATGAAAGAAAGATCCTACTGAATTTCTAAAAGTCTCCCATTTCTTCCATCTCCCCCTGAAAGGATGGAACAGGAAGCTATTCCTCATAAGAAGCTTACTTAGGATATGACATAGGTTAAGCAAGACCTCACTTCTCCAGGTTTTATCTTTTCTTTGTTCTGCCTTTCCTCTTTTCCTTATCTTCTGGCACCTCTACTCCAAGCCCTTTCAGTGAAGTGTGAACCTCTGTTTCATGTTACTCATGTACTATTAAATAATTATGGTACTAAGTTTTCTGTTGAATACTTTAATTGACCACCTGGCATTACTTTCTGTTTCTTATTACTATTTAAATTCTTCAAAGTGTCAGTTGTAATAAGACCCTGAAAAACTTAAAAATGGAAGTATCTTTGTAATTCTCAAGTCTGTTTTAGGATCCAGGTTGCAGTGGTGCTTGCATTTAACACCAGTACTCAGGAGACACAGGCAGGCAGATTTCTGTGAGTTTGAGACCAGTGTCATAAACAGAGCTGGTCTCACTACAACTAAGGCTATTGCCCAAAAATCCCTGTCTCAAACTCAGCCAGCCAATTTGTTTTATGCTCTGTCCCCTTTGCCCATTAGCCAGAAAAGTATGCATGCTATCATTACAGAGATAGTCTTTATTTATCTCTTAAGTCTATGGAGTTATTTCTCACTGGAAAGGCAAATCTACAACAGCTGCACTTCCAGCTTTTTAGAATTAGTTTTCTGAGACAGGCTCACTCTTTTTGACATAGGAGTTTTTAATCCTAGTTTGTTGCTTTCAGGGTACTGTCTTTGCTGATCTCTTGATTATCCCTTCTTAAATAAGTGAATGTATTCCTTCAGTACCTGTTTGTAGACCAAGCATCTTAAACACTTTATTTGTGGAAACCAATTATTTTTACAGAAATATTTAATAAACATGACTCATTAGTCTGTAACACTGCAATTTGATTTAAAATATAACCCACTCCAAAATCACAAATGATCTAAAAATAACAGAAGATGAAAAATTATGTCCTTAGCGTTTAAAAATTGTCCATTTACATCATGGAGTCGACCATGCATTGCACTTACAGGAAAAACAAAATCATGTGTAGCATGCTTTTTGTCTTCAGACTAGAGTAAATTGAACTGTTTTGTGTGTGTGTCTGTGTGTGTGTGTGTGTGTGTGTGTGTGTGTGTGTGTGTATTGCAAGGGGGAAACAGGGTAGATAGTCAGCTGCTTAAGTTACTATCATGAAAAGGGCCTTGCTTCAGGAAATATGATGGTTTGAGTGTGATTGGGCCAATGATGTCATAGGGAGTGGTACTATTAGATGGTGTGGCATTGCTGCTGTTAGGTTGGCATTTTGGGAAGAAGAGTTTAACTGGTTATGGGCTTTCAGGGCTTCCATGTGCTGGATATGAGCAAATGTGTAACTTGACGTCCTCTGGCCTGTGTATCAAGATAAAACTAGAATCACATTCTTCTTCGAATCATGTTTTCTCTTATGATGACAATGGACTGGACCTCTGATACTGTGAGTCACTCCAATTAAGTGTCTTCTATATAAGATCTCTCTTGGATAGAATAGTGGTGAATATCTCATCCCTGCCTGTCACTGGTTAGACCGGGGTTGGATTCCCTGACTGGGAGAGGATTACTCAGGAGGCAGAGGCAAGCAGGTCTCTATGAGTTCTAGACCAGACTCGTTCCAGGACAGACTCCAAAGCCACAGAAAAACTGTTTCTTAAAAAAAAAAAAAAAAAAAAAGAACTAGACTTGTGGAATTTGCTTGTGTTTATACACAGCAATAAAAAAATATTAACTAATGCATATTCAGTGTTTTTTTTTAATCCTCAGGGTGTATTAATTCATGTTACATGAATGAAGTCAGACTAGATTTGTGTGATCAAAATTTTGGAAGGTTATATTTAGCTGGTGCATGGCACACAGGGTTAGGTAATTGAAAATTGCATGGATCATATTTAATCGTGCTTGTACTACCCTGTGCCTGGAAGGAACTACTGCAAATCCTTCAGCATGAGGCTTTGGGTGTTCATTGAGAAGCAAATACAGATCATTTATTGACTGTTTACCAAACACTGTGGCTGGTATTGGGGACTGCAATTAAAGAGAGTAACATGAAAGAATTGAGTTCATTTAAGAGCTTTGATTTTGTTGTAGACACTGTGCAGAAAGAGGTGGGAGGCAGAAAGAACATGAGCAATTTCGTGCTTTCCATTGGTGGAAATTAGCATTGTGGAGCGTGTAATCAATTTTAGATGAATTACAAAATGCCTGATTGGATATTTCTTGGTGATACTGGACAGCTGTTATCATGAAAAGAAATTGCAGGCTCTCTTGTAGGAGCTCCAATGTAAACCACTGCCACACAGTATGGGCAGTGTCTGGGATTCTGTGCAGGAACTCTATTGTACTTAAGACATTATCTTTCCTGATACAAGAGCCTTGATGGTGAATGTCTCCCATCTAAATAACAATAGATATGGGACCAGTCAGGTTTACACATACCCTTCATGCAGGGAGTAAGTACAGCTATACAGTGCCTGAAGGCAGATAGTATGTGCAGTTATGGAGTGCATTTTATATGGGAAGCAATTACAACTAGCCATTTATACATATTAATAGAAGTCCTCTGGCATTGCCCTAACTTTGGTTAATGTCGTAAGTTTAGTGAATGAATAAAATGGAGCTTCATTTTTTTAAAGGACCACAAAATACCATCATACTTGCAGACATATCTTACAGGCTCCACAAAGTTGATGCCATATGGATCCTACTGAGTCTATGCCTTTAATAGTTTTAGAAAGCATTTCTTTGAAATACTCGTTTATGATGAAGACCAGCTAAGACATCTAGACTCATAAAACAAGCAACTACAGAATTCTTCAAATATACATTGTTAGGCAGACATTGTTAGAGTATGTGGCCCTCAGCTTCCGAGACAACCCAATAAATCCACTTTCAACAATCACAGTGGGCTGATTCTTCCATTCCTGCTCAGGTAGAGAACACTGAATAAAGCAGCTCTGTTTTCACCTGCCCAATGTTGAAGCTGTGCTGGCTCACTATAGTGCTCATAGAGGCATTCTTCCCAGGCACTTTCTCTCTGAATATTCAAGTTATCATGAAAATACTTTTTATTGTTTTTCATTTCTCAAAAATGTCTCACTAATTTCAGGATTAAAACTCACAATGCAATGGAGCTATCACCCAGATGTCTGTCAGGGGAAAATATATCATCTTGTTTGTCATATGGTTTCATGATTTTTCTCATGGTTTCTGATGTGCCTATGGCAAGCAGGTGAAAATTACCCTCAGTTCTCCTAATCTCACCAAAGAAGCCATAGAACAAACATTTTATGTCCTAAAGCCTCTTTAATTTTTTAATATTCTGGACAGTCTCATCTACAGATAGAGTTCCAGGACAGCCAGTATTGAAAACCTGTTTTGAAAGTCAATAAAGTAAATAATAATAATAATAAATAAATTAATTGATGAGAAAAATCTACCACAAAATGACAGCAAGAGTAGTAGTAGTAGTAGTAGTAGTAGTAGTAGTAGTAGTAGTTAGAGTAGTAATCATAATAATCATCCTCCTCCTCATCATCATCATTATAATTATTAGGATTCTGAATTTGCCAGCCTGTTCTACAATGTGTGTTCAAAGACAAGAAGTCTTACACAGAGAAACCCTGTCATGAAAAACCAAAATAAATAAATAAATATATAAATAAACAATAAAAACATGCATGTTTCTCCTTTTTCTTTTAGCCCTCTAAAACCATTGAGGAATTTACTCTTGTCACCCAAGCCCCACTAGCCAATCAGGGAATCTAGGCCCACAGGCCAATCTAAGGTTTTTCAGGAAACTTCCTGGAGCCATGCTGCAGGCTTGATTTTATAGCACAAGAGGCACGATTAGAATGGATGCTATGCTGTGAGTGCTGCTGTAGGAAACTGTGAGGAGCATGCATGGACAAGGAAGACATAGATTGGTAAGCAAGAGAATGTTATCCTAAGATGAAGGGGATGGTATTTGGGGTCAGAGAGACTGTGAGGTGAAAGACCTCAAGGAGACGGAGTCTATCACTGAGAGGCCCTTGCCCCAAAAGGCGAGACCAGACCACTGAATGCAAGCACAAGAGGCAGTTTATTGAATACACAGGTACCTGAGGATGCCACAGTCCCTCGAGAGACTGAGTGTGCCTTTGTTAAAACATATGTAGTTTATATAGGGTTGGGGTGGCAAGAAGCAGGCTTAAGGAAGCAGAAGCATGTTTACAGGGATTTCCTTAGTCCATCTAAATAAAGCAATTGTGGTTAACCAAGGACAGTGTTGTTTATTCAGCTTTTTGCACAAAGAATTCAGTTATGAATATCTCAGCATTCTAGTGTTCTTGAATAAAATGTTCCCAGGACCTTCTGTTCCCAGATACAATCCTGTTGACTTTGCTTTGGTCCAAGCTGCAGACCACAGATATCTTGTTGGCATCAGATGAGAGGAATATCTGGTTCCCTCCTGTACTATGCCATAACTTGACCTTGGCAAGTTGGCAAGAGCAGCTCAAACAGGCAATATGTATAGTGGGGGTGGTCTTTCATCCCCCATTTTTCTGTTAACTGAATAAAACCCTTTATTCATGGTTCCTCAGTTTCCATTTATTTTAATTGCTGGTACTGCTTTGTAAAAATTAGGGCCTGAACAACTGACAAGCGTTCCTTCATGGACTGTACTAGTCTATTCAAAATGCAGGGACCAAGGATGAGAATTAAAAGAAATATAATAAGCAGTCCCATGATGGTGGCTATCAGGGTACTGAACCCCTTAAACCATCCTTGTCGTTGAATTCTCCATGCTGGTTCAGGCGGGCCTGGTTCAGTGTCCGATGTTCTGGTTGTGCGGCCTTCACGTGGGACACATGGATCCAGTCAGCAATCCCATCTACTTTCAAGGTGGTGGGAGTTGTCAGGAGCATAGTGTAGGGGCCCCTCCAGCAGGGCTCTAGATTCTTTGTTTGATGTCTCTGGACACAGATGAATTCGCCAATCTGGAAGGAATGAGGTTGGGGCGTGCCTTTCACCCCTCTCAGTAGGCAGCTGCCAGAGGATTCCAGACCTCTTGTTGGACTATCTGTAAGGCCCGAGATGTGCCTGCATGGAGGGAGTATTTGCAAAATCAGAAATGTTGGCATCAAAAAACTCAATAGCTGGTGGTGGGCTACCATATAAGATTTCAAAGGTAGTTAAGCCTGGGGGCCTGGGGCATTCCTGGCCCGATAGAAAGCTAGTGTCAGGAGTTGTACTCAGTTTGTCGAGCCAGTTTCAAGCATTAAATTGGATAAAGCCACATTAATGGTTCTATTCATTCTTTCTACGTGTTCTAAACTCTGGGGTCTATATGTACAATGTAATTTCCAGTTGATCCGCAGTTCTTCTGATCTGAGCAAGAAGCCATAGAACAAACCCCTTTTATTTCCTAAAGTCTTTTTAATTTTTTAATATTCTGGGCAGCCTGATCTACAGATAGAGTTTCAGGACAGCCAGTATTGAAAATCTGTGTTGGAAATTCAATAATGAAAAAAAATTAATTAATGAGAAAAATCTACTACAAAATGACAAGAGTAGTAGTAGTTATAGTTGTAATCATAATCATCCTCCTCAGTCCTCCTCCTCATCATAATAACAATTAAGATTTTGAACTATCCAGCCAGGTTTATAAAGTGTGTTCCAAGACAGGAATTACCAAACCCTGTCTTGAAAAACCAAAATAAATAAATAAATAAATAAATAAATAAATAAATAAATAAGAAAATAAAAAAAGAAAGAAATGCATGTTTCTGCTTTGGATTTAAGAACACTCTAACCATTGAGGAATTACCCTTGTCAACCAAGACTCACTAGCCAATCAGGGAATCTGGGCCCACAGGCCAATCTAAGGTTTTACAGGAAATTTTTGGAGCCATGCTGCAGGTTTGATTTTATAGCACAGCAGGCACCATTGGATTGGTTGCTCTGCTGTGAGTGCTGCTGTAGGAACTGTGAGGAGCATGGAAGAGCAAGGAAGACATAGAATGGTAAGCAAGGGAATGCTCTCCTAAGATGAAGAGGATGATATTTAGAAGCAGAGACTGTGAGGCAGGGACTCCCTGAGACTGGTTGGAAACCTAATGACTCATTCAAATTTCCATGAGATCCCATGTAGTCCTAGAAGTTATGCAGATCAGGGTGCAGAATGTGATTACTTTAATTTTGGGGCTTAATAAGAGGAATGCATTTCAATAAGGGAGCTTTGTGTGTAAACATTTTTTGTAGTCAACACCAAAATGCTTTTCCTGAATATGGAAGGGAAGTATCAGTACATGGAGGGGCACAGTTTGCCCAGTGCATTCAAGATGTTCTTAACTTCACATCTAACATTTCAGTATAAGATGAATTAGGAGTTAATTTTATACATACTGTAGATGGCATTCTTTTTATTTCTTTATATATTTATATTTATTTATATTGTACTTTAAAAATCTTAATAAAAAGATGATATTTTACTTATAGATCCCAGCTCCCTCTCCCTCCCATCCTCTCATACCCCCCATCACATCCCCTATCCACTCCCTAGGAAGATCAGCCTACCAAGAAGCATCATCACAATCTGCCCTCCCATGGCTGTAGGCTAAGGGAGATTCCCCATTTGGAGTCAATTTGGTATATCCTGCAAATGCCAATAATTTAATTTATTTTTTTATATTTATTTAATTTATATGTTTTTGTGCCTGGGTTTATTGATTTTTTGTTTCAAATAAAGTGTTTCTTTGTAAAGGTTAGGAAATTGACCTGGGACTTGCTCTGTATAGCAGGTTAGCCCCAAGCTCATAGAGATGCGCCTTCCTATGCCTGCGTAGTGCTGGGATTAAAGGCATGGGTCACTAAAGTCATACATAAATGACATTCTTGTGTTGGATAATCCTCCACCAATAAGCTATGATGAGAAAAATTAGAATTGTTGTTACAAAATATTTACCAATTCTTACAGGATACTGAGTAACACAAAATAGAATTTAGCTGAGGGAGTGATGCCTAAAAAATAACCCAAAGATGAGTAGTACAGTAACCAGGTCTGTTACAGATTAGGATACTAAAATACACATTTGATCTCCAGTCTTGTGCAGACAGTTATCTCCAAAACATGATAAAGGAGACACCCCTGATTTATAAAGAGTAACCAGCCCCATCCTCATCCAATAGAAAATGGCTTTTTATAAGCTGCTCAAGGGGTAACAAATAGGTCACAGTGAACATTAAAGCCTGGTGTGCCATAAAGTTCTAGTTTTCATATACAGAAAATTTTTTCTGCCAGATGGAAAAGTTGAGACCACGTGACACCTTTGTGCATCACAGGGTTGCTTTTGTGTTTTGTGGGGACATTCTCTGATAAACTGTAAGTTTGGCTTCTGGAATTTATGAACATCTCATTCAAAATTCAGTTTTTCTTACATGATTTACACAAAGTTTAGAAACTGTTAAAAAGAGGTGATGGGGATCTTCATTCAGCAATACATGATCAGAGTGCTATTAACATTTACCTACCACCCACAACAATGGTGTGATTCAGAAAGTTGAGTTTCTGGGAACAAATATAATTTCTGATCTACAGTAAATTCTAAGGTGTGCATGATGTTGAATTTTACAACTCAACTCTGCGATGATTCATTGTTTCAATTGGTGATGATAACCTCCTTCATGATTGGAGTCTGGCCATGTTTCCCTTACAGTTAAATGCTACATAACCTCTTTATTGTGACAGTTAGCTATTTCTGACTTATTTATTTAATTCTTTAAATTATTTAAACGACAGAGAATGCCATCACCGATTACGATTAATTAGGGTGCAAATATCTGTCATGGACAAGGTTAGGAAAGTTGTAGACATGGGTAGAGCATTTTTTGAATGATCTATGCATCTCACAGAGTACTACGGATGCTGGGTGATAAGATTCCAGAAGACTGCAGGGTGCCCTCTGAGAAGTACAAGGACTTCACCAAGGCCGGCATGGTGGTCTAAGTGTTGACTACCTGCTCTTCCTCCATAGCTTCACATCAGTTGTGACCTATGATGAGAAGAAGTAGTGACATAAGGAGGTCGACACCATCACCAAGACCTGGCAAAAGGATGATGACCCAGAACACGGAAGAACATCTCTCTTTCAGTTCTGCTGGTGATGCCCCTGCTGCTGCCATCTTTTCAGCTGATATCAACATTTTGGCTACTACTGCTATGCCAGGATTGGGCCCATTATCTCAGTTCCTGCCGCACCACAACAGAGATTCGTGTGCTGGTCATGATGGCAGGCCAGCAGAATTCTTCAGGCAAGAAAATATGATGATCTGACGATTAACCTATGGAATTTTTAAAATCCGTGATGACAGCATACTTTTCCATATCTGGCAAGTCTGCCCAGGAATTGATGATACAAAAAAGGTCAACAACTTACATAAAGATGTAATTATTAAATTATTTCATTATATAATCTGGGAAGCCTGAAGTTTGGTGTCAAGTGTGACAGACGATCTAACTATCTGATTATTTCATTATTCAAATCTGTCTTTTTCTACTACAGGAAGAATGGAGTCTGCATCCACCGTGTTAGTGTTAAACTGTCCCTTGTGATTTCATTATTTATTTATTTCTTGATATCAATGTTGATATCATTTTGTTATCGCTCTAGGGATGAATTGTGAGAAATTATCTCTTTATTCATTCATTTTGAAAGACCTAAAAAGTAATGTTAATGATGGACTAACCTAGAAACCAATATCTGTTCCTTGGAATTTGCTAGCTTCCTCTCACAGGGCCCTGAGATAAGAAGAATTCACACTGCCCCTCCTTTCCTGTGAGTCAACAGGTGGTAAATAGGGTCAAGAGATAGCTGTAACTCTGGTTTGCCCAGACAAGATTAATTATCACACCTGAGGCCCTAAGGCCTGCTGACCCTAATAGCAGACCATCCGGCCTCCAAGGGTCATGTACTCAATGGAAAGAGGGTCCCACCCCCTCCCTAAGCTTGTGGGTTTGCCTTTATAAACACCTGGGCCCAGGGGGAGGGGGCTTCTCCCTAGCCTGTGTGCGTTTGCACAAACGCTTCCTGTTCATTAAAGCCTCTTGCGTTTTGCAGCAACTGGACATTGAGTTCTTGGGGTATCGACTGAACCTAGAAGACTCCTCATTTTGAGGGTCTTACAATTTTATTCCTCAAATCTGTGAGAAAGAATGCAATGATGCCATTGCTGCAGACGCGGAGAGAGAAGGCGCCGCCCTGTGCCATCACACACAGAGGACCGCCCGGCCAGGCCCTGCAGTGCATGCAGGGAGTAATACTCCCTGGCAGTGGCCTTGGGAACAGAGGCTTCATGCAGAGAAGCAGCCATCTAGGTAGGACACTGAAGGGCGCTGGCGCACCAGTGAGGACACAGACAGCGACCACTGTAGGCATAGCAAAGGACTCTGGGAATCATATTCCCCTTCCATCCTGAGACGGGCTCTCCAAGACTGCGGGGAAAATTCCACAGTGTGGGAAGGGGAGGGGATGTCGTCGGCCAGTGACATCACAGGGAGCTAGGTCCTGGGAAAAGTAGTCCCGGAGAGCAGCAGTGAAGACAGAGGCACCATTTCTGTCATTCTTTTTTGAGGGGGCGTGGCTTCCTTTCCTCACGTGACCCCATCCTTCCCCCGGAAACTCCGCCCACAGGCCCCATAGGCTCCGCCCCGCCCCGGATGGCCCCGCCCTTGCACCTGTCTTCCAGGGCCTGTGGCTTCCTGGCCATTTACCACCTGGGCGTGGCTTCAGGGGCTGTAGGCACATGGGGCGGGGCTGCTGGGTGATGTCAGGGGCTAGGCAGGGGCGTCGGGCGGGGCCCTGTTGGCAGCCATGCTGCTGACTTCCCCTGAGCAGCTGGAGGTGAGTGTGGGCAGGGCACATGTGACATGTTACTTGTGACATGTTACATGTCAGGGGTCACGTGTGTGGTTCCCGACCTTCCCACAGGCCTGCACAAGCTTTTGCACACAGCCTGGCCGAGGATACCAGGCAGCAACCACTGGGCGTGGCCACACCCAGCTTCCACCTCATGGAGCAGCTGAGGTGCATGGGGGCGTAAGGGGGTGGGGTGGGGCACAGGTCACATGGTACGTGTTACATTTCATGGGTCACGCATGTGGATCCCATGTCAGGGGTCACAGGTCACATGTGTCCCCCCTCCCCCATACCATCAGGGATGGCCTGGACCAGATCCTCCCAGCCCATGCTCACGTCCTGGTGCAGGGCCGACTCTATGTGTCCTTGACTGCAGTGAATACATTCCAGAACTGCCTGGTGTCCCAGTTCCTGACCCATGAAGACCTCATACAAGTGAGGGGGCGGGGCTGCAAGTGTAAGAATGTGTCATGTTCCGTGTTTCCTACATGTATGTTTCATCTGTGTTTGCACATGCGAGTCGCATGTTTGCACATACGTGTATCGTTTTGCTCATGTGTGTCTCATGTTTCCCCTCATGCGTGTCCTGTTTCTCCTCATGTGCAGGTCCTTCTCGCCAGCTGCTTCATCCCCATCTACTCAAGGCTGAAGCACGTGGAGTTCCAGGGTCAGATGGGCGGGGCAGTAAGGGGCGGGGTGGTTGGGTGTGGTCACGCGTGTCTATGACAGGTGACCCCGAACACGCGTGTATATTGTCGCGATTCCTCACATGTCCCCCGGCCCCCCATCTCCCCAGGCCTGGGCAGATGGTGCCCTCTCGTGCAGCCTCCCCCTGCCCCCTGGTGGTCGCACCCTCACCATATCCCCATTCTGTGGACGCCATGGCATCTCGCCCCGAGACCCTGGCCAAGGTCTTGGCTCTTGCGTGCACGTGACTGGACAGGACGTGGAGGTGAGCCTTGTGGGGCTTCCGTGGCCACTCCTGTCACAGCATGCTCACACAAAACTCACTTCTGGACCAGCCCACACACACTTCCGGCTCCACCCACACTCATTTCCGGCCCCGCCTAGATCTCCACCTCCAATGTTGCCTGCCTGGCCCGAGCGCTCTTCCCGCTGTCCCGTGCAAGCCTGGAGTCGTTGCTGCACCATGATGGATTCTGTGACGCCGTGAGCTTCCTGCGCTGCGTGGGCCGCTTCTGGTGAACAGGAGTGTGTGCACACATGTATGTAACTGAATAAATGAAGTCCCTGTGATTTACATGCTTGTCATTTGTTTTACAGGCATGTTGTGCCTGTGGCTTCTGTGATCCTAATACGCCAGCTCCACAACACTTATGTATGTCGCGTGTACACATGACATCCCGACTGGCGCCGCCTCCATTACATGCTGTTCACCTATGGAGTCATGGTGTTTCCATGTGAGCTCATGCGGTGCACATTGTAACCTGTGTACATGGCATGGGAGCACGTATAGTTGACATGTGAGCCTCTCTATATGTGAGTTTGTGCAGTTGACTTATGAGTTCATGTTTTTGCCTTGTAGGTCCATGTAGTTAACATGTGAGCCCAGGTAGTTAAAATATGAACCTGTGTACTTGACATGTGAGCCTGTGTAGTGAACATATGAGCCCATGTAGTTAACATGTGAGCCCATGTGCACAGCATGGTATTCATGTACTTACCATACATGGCTATGTACTTACATTATGGCTTCATGTACTTACTGTGAGATCCCATGTAGCTAGCATGTGTAACTGGGAAGTTTGCATTGGTGTAACATGCGAAGTCATGTGGGCAACATCTGAGCAGCTGTAGCAAACATAGGAGCCCTCAGAGTTTACATACGAGTTCATGTAATTAACATGAGGACATACAGTAAACGCATGAATTCACATGGATAACATGTTTATATTTGCTTTACCAGGGTGTGGTTGGGGTTGTGGGGGAAATAAATATGTGGGTTTCATATTTTCACTTGTTCCACCTATGTTACATGTATGATATGCATGTTTATTTTTAGTTGTTTGTTTTTATTTTCTGTTCCTTGACTTAGGCCAGGTCATGTGTGTGAGGGTGGACACAGGGGAGGGCAGGGCATGCAGGGAGAAAACATGAAGGAGGGAAAAGTAAAACAAAAAAAAGGGAAAGGACCCACGAAACAATAACGGTGGAGACGAACAACAACAACAATAATAATAGTGGGGAAAGAACTGGCTTAAATACTGACTCACAGCACAGTAGAAAACTTTTTTTTTTTTTTGCATATAGAGTATTTTTTATTTAATTTTATATAACAAAGTCCAATTAAATGAAAACAAACATTTATACACAATATTTGGGAATTTGGGCGTCGTTCTTTCCAAACTACTTCCTGCTGGTAAGGGGCGCTGTCTTGGGGGATTCGAAGAAGATTCAGATATCCTAGCTGTAGTCTGTAGGGCTGTTTTGTCCAGCTGTTTGGAATGTAGGATCAGCTTGTACTCTGTTTCAGGCGGTCTGGTGTGATCAAACCACATTAGTCTGGAAGGAATCCACATCTTTTCATTTTCTGTGGAAACAAAAATAGAAATACTTTTCCCCAGTAACTTGTTCTTCAACTTAAATTTTGGAGTCAAAGCTTTTTTTTTTATTTTATTTTATTTTTTTTTATTTTACATGTCGATCCCAGTTCCCTCTCCCTCCCTCCCTCCCCTCTAGCCCTCCCTCCCTCCTTCCCTCCCTTTTGCCCTCTCTACCCTCTCCCATGCACTCTAAACTCCCTCCCCTCTCATCCCCCCACCACAATACAATATGTAGGGGAATGCCATCCAGTTGGGGTCATGTAGATCTGACAGGTCCTGTGAAGTAGGGACTAGGGCTTCTCTCCTATCTCTAGAATAAGGCAGTTATCCCTCCATGGGGGATATGTTTGCAAAGTCCTTTTGTGCACCAGGGATACATCCTGGCTCCACTGTCTGAGGTCTCTTAGACTGCTCAGACCTTCAGGCTGAGACCCATATTCAGGGGGGTCCGAGTCAGACCCCTTTTGGCTTCCCAGCTATCAGTCTAGTGGCCCTTAGCTCCTCCTTGTTCAGGTAAGCTGTCTCTATGTACTTCTACCGCATGGTCTTGTCCTCTCCATCTGCTTCTGGGTTCTAGTTTGACTCAGTGTTTATGTATGGGTGTTTGCTCCTGTTTTCAACAGGCATTATTTGAGGACTCCATGGAGAAGTTAGTTGTTGATCTCACTCTCCGGGAAGGGCATTTATGATAGCCTTTCCACGGAAGCTGAGATTGTTAGTTGGGAGCAGTCTTGTAGTTCCCTCGACCTTTCTTTGTGTTCAACTTTATCTTCAAACCAATATTGGCTCCCTCTTTTATGTTCTCTCTCTCTGTCTCTGTCTCTCTCTCTCTTTCCTATTTTCCATTCCTAACCAGGCTCTATTCTCCTGGTCGCACATGCCTTCCTCTCCTCCCTCTCATTTTCTCCTACTTCTCTCTCCATTAGCTGTCCTCCCCCACTATACCTGAGGTCTGGGGGACTTGTCCCTTCCCACTTCTGTGAGGGACTTTATATGAATCTCTTAGAATACAACTTGTATCCTAGTTCCTCTGGTGATGTGAATTATAGGCTGGTGATCATTTGATCTAGGTCTAAAATCCATATATGAGTGAGTACATACTGTGTTCCTCTTTTTGTGACTGGGTTACCTCATTCAGGATGGTTTCTTCAAGTGCCATCCACTTGCCTGCGAATTTCAAGATACCATTATTTTTTTCTGCAGAGTAGTATTCCATTGTGTAGATGTGCCACATCTTCATTAACCATTCTTCAATTGAAGGGCATCTAGGTTGATTCCAGGTTCTTGCTATTACAAATAGTGCTGCTATGAACATAGTTGAACAGATGTCTTTGTTGCATTGATGTGAATCCTTTGGGTATATGCCTAAGAGCGGGATTGCCGGGTCCTGCGGTAAACTAATTCCCATTTTCCTGAGGAACTGCCATACTGATCTCCAAAGTGGCTGTATGAGTTTGCACTCCCACCAGCAGTGGAGGAGTGTTCCATTTTCTCCACATCCTCTCCAACATAAGTCATCACTGGTGTTTCTAATTTTAGCCATTCTGGCAGGGGTAAGATGGTATCTCAAAGTTGTTTTGATTTGCATTTCCCTGATAGCTAAGGATGTGGAGCATTTTCTTAAGTGTCTTTCAGCCTTTTTGATTTCCTCCATTGAGAATTCTTTCTTCAGTTCTGTACCCCATTTTTTAATAGGGTTATTTGGTGTTTTGTTGACTAGTTTCTTGAGTTCTTTGTATATTTTGGAGATCAGCCCTTTGTCGGATATAGGATTAGTGAAAATCTTTTCCCAGTCAGTGGGCTGCCGTTTGGTCTTCTCAACTGTGTCCTTTGCCTTACAGAAGCTTCTAAGTTTGAAGAGGTCCCATTTATTAATTGTTTCTTTCAGTGTCTGTGCCCCTGGAGTTATGTTCAAGAAGCGGTCTCCTATACCAATTTGTTCAAGGGTACCTCCTACTTTCTCTTCTAAGAGGTTCAATGTGGCTGGATTGATGTTGAGGTCTTTGATCCATTTGGACTTGAGTTTTGTGCATGGTGACAGACATGGGTCTATCTGCACTCTTCTACACACCATCATCCAATTGTGCCAGCACCATTTGTTGAAGATGCTGTCTTTGCCCCATTGTATAATTTTAGCTGTTTTGTCGAAAATCAGGTGTTCATAGGTGCGTGGATTAAAATCAGGATTTTCAATTCGATTCCATTGGTCTACCTGTCTATTTTTATGCCAATACCAGGCTGTTTTCAGAATTATAGCTCTGTAGTAGAGCTTAAAGTCAGGAATGGTGATGCCTCCTGATGTTCTTTTATTGTATAGGGTTGTTTTGGCTATTCTGGGTCTTTTGTTTTTCCATATAAAGTTGATTATTATCCTTTCAAGGTCGGTGAAGAATTGTGGTGGGATTTTAATGGGGATTGCATTGAATCTGTAGATTGCTTTTGGTAAGATTGCCATTTTTACTATGTTTATCCTACCTATCCAAGAGCATGGGAGGTCTTTCCATTTTCTGGTATCTTCTTTAATTTCTTTCTTTAGAGTCACAAAGTTCTTATTATATAGATCTTTTACTTGTTTGGTAAGCGTTACACCAAGATACTTTATGTTGCTTGTGGCTATTGTAAAGGGTGATGTTTCTCTGATTTCTTTCTCTGCCTCTTTGTCGTCTGAAAAAAATAGGGCTACTGATTTTTTTGAGTTTATCTTGTATCCTGCTAGTTTGCTGAAGGTGTTTATCAGCTGTAGGAGTTCCCTTGTAGAGTTTATTGGGTCGCTTATGTAAACTATCATATCATCTGCAAATAGAGACAGTTTGACTTCTTCCTTTCCAATTTGGATGCCCTTGATCTCCTTTTGTTGTCTTATAGCATTAGCTAGAACTTCTAGTACGATATTGAAGAGATATGGAGAGAGAGGTCAGCCTTGTCTTGTTCCTGATTTTAGAGGAATTGGCTTAAGTTTCTCTCCATTCAGTTTGATGTTGGCAGTTGGTTTGCTGTATATTGCTCTTATTATGTTTAGGTATGTTCCTGTTATCCCTGACCTCTCTAATACCTTTATCATGAAAGGGTGTTGAATTTTATCGAAGGCTTTTTCTGCATCTAGGGAGATAATCATATGGTTTTTCTTTTTCAGTTTGTTTATATGGTGGATCACGTTGATAGATTTTCGTATGTTAAACCATCCCTGCAATCCAGGTATGAAGCCTACTTGATCATGGTGGATGATTTCTCTGATGTATTTTTGAATTCGGTTTGCCATTATTTTATTGAGTATTTTTGCATCGATGTTCATCATTGGTTTTTTAGTTCCATGCTCCACATGGAACCTTCTCTAAAATCGAGCACATACTAGGAGACATAACAAACCTCAACAGATACAAGAGAATAGAAATAGTCCCCTGTATCTTATCAGACCACCATGCTTTAAAATTGGAATTCAACAACAATACAAATAGCAGAAAACCTGCAAACTCATGGAAACTTAACAATGTGCAATTGCACCACTCCTGGGTCAAAGAAGAAATAAAGAAAGAAATTAAAGACTTTCTAATATTCAACGAGAATGAGGATACAACATACCCGAACTTATGGGACACCTTGAAAGCAGTGCTACGAGGGAAGTTCATTGCACTAAGTGCCCATATGAAGAAAACAGAGGATAGTCACATAAATGAATTAACAGCGCAACTGAAAACCTTAGAACAGAGAGAAGCGAATTCACCCGCAGGAGCAGACGCCAGGAAATAATCAACTTGAGGGCTGAAATCAACAAAATAGAAACCAGGAAAACAATACAAAAAATCAATGCAACAAAGAGTTGGTTTTTTGAGAAAATCAACAAGATTGATAAACCTTTATCCAAATTAACGAAAAAGCAGAGACAGAACATGCAAATTAACAAAATCAGAAACGAAATGGGGAACATAACAACAGACACAGAGGAAATCCAGACAATTTTCAGGTCATACTTCGAAAATCTGTGTTCCACAAAAATTGAAAATTCAAAGGAAATGGCCAAGTTTCTGGATAACTATCACTTACCAAAATTAAATCAAGAACAGACAAACAACTTAAATAGACCTATAACCCGAAATGAAATAGAAGCAGTCATCGAAAGCCTTCCAACGAAAAAAAGTCCAGGGCCAGATGGATTCAGTGCAGAATTCTACCAGACATTCAAGGAAGAACTAATACCACTACTCCTCAAACTGTTCCACAAGATAGAAACAGAAGGTTTATTGCCAAACTCTTTTTATGAGGCCACAATAACTTTGGTACCCAAACCTCACAAAGACACAACTAAGAAAGAAAACCACAGTAGAAAACTTATAGGAAGTTTAGGCTTACCTCCTCCCTAAAAGGTGTGTGTTGTCACGAGGTGTGTGTCATCAAAACGGGTAGAGTACCAACAAAAGCCTTGGGGAAGGAGTTCCCGCCAACAGCTTCAGGCTAGCTCAAGGCGCCTCAGGGGTCCATGCAGGGCCCTACTGGTCCCCCTTTCTTGTAATATAAACTAACACCTGCCTTAGGTGGCAGAGAACATCAGCATAATTCCTTACCCATCATTGGAGAGGTCACCAAGGCCCGTAACCTTCCTATCTTAGGTTAGATATTTGCCCCCACTGCCTTGCCCTTCACTGGTGAATAGTTTGTTCAGCCACACGTGGGCAGAGGCATTTTCTCTTGAGTCAAAAACAGTATCTGTCTTGTTAGAAAGTTGGCCCGGGCCTCTTTAGTGCTATGGCAAAATAGCACCAAGTGCAAGGCCTACAAACCCAAATGATCTGCCCACAAGTTGAAGTCCTTGTAAAAAGCTTTCTGCATTGGCAAGTGGCACTCAGGTTTCATAGATGTTAATGACCTGCATGGATAAAGCATGTGTATAACTTAAAAACTGATCACTCCAGGATTTCTGGAGAAAAATGATGAATTAACACAGATATGTGTGAAAGACAGAACAAGAAGACATATGAGCTTCTCACAAAAATTCAAGTGTTCCTATAGGAAGTTAGTTTGTAAATTTAGTTTAAAAATGCCAGTTTGTACTAGATAATAAAGTGTGATTTGGGTGGCTAAGACTTAAGCCAAATCACCTGATAGTTGATCTACTGTGCTTGCAGGATTTACAGATTGGGAGAGGGCTATGGTAGAATCTGTTGCTTCCGTGGTAAAGGCAGCATTGGCAGCCATGATCCCGGAATCTCCTATCCTCTGTGCTGCACACCTGGGTATGTCCCCGCAACATCTGTTACATTTGGCAGACCTGCTGAGAAAAATTGAAACTTCCTCCAAAATTATTAGCATTGTTTACAATAATAAGAATGGAACCAGAATACAGTACCTGAGATGAAATTGAAATTCTTGTCCTTTGTATAAAAGTATAAATTTATAGCCACTTGATCCAAACTATAATTAATGGTCTGGAAAAAAAGGCCACATATGGCTACTCAGACCCATGGCTACTCAGACCCACTGGCATAAGGATAGGTAGATTCTTGAAGACCCATCAGACCTTCTTTCTGGCTGTTAAATCACCATCCCTCTGCATATGTTGAATCATCCACTCAGGCACACAAACAAGGTTATCTGCATCTTGTGGAAACACACAAACTGACCTTTGAGACCATACTAGAACTGGGTCAGGGCCTCCCCATTTTGCAGTAGTGACACTCTTCCACATAACTGAGCCATAGTCAGATGACCCAGGGCCCCAATGCCTGTTGGCCACAGATCGAGCAGCACCATCAATAGTTAAAAAATTTAAAATATAAAGGACAAGAGAAAGGTAATTATGAGGAGATCCTGTAAACTCCCCCTGTTTTGTTTTATGAAGATAGGCTTTAATTGTGAGATGTGCATGTTCCACCATGGCCTGACCTTGAGGATTATAAGGGATATCCATTTTACGTGAGATAATTTTTTTTTTTTATTTTTGCAAAAAGCATTAAAACCTTGACTAGTATAAGCAGGGCCATAATCAGGTTTTAATTGTCTGGGCATTCCCATATAAGCATAGGCTTGTAAACAATGGCTCTTAACATCCTTAAGCCTTTCTCCAGTATGAATACAGGCAAATATGAAATGAGAATGTGTATCCACAGATACATGAACAAATTGTAGTCGACCAAAGGAAGGAACATGAGTAACATCCATCTGATAGATATCATTAGGTGTGACACCACAGGGGTTAACTCCAAGGTGTGGAACAGGTAAGAACTCTGCACATAGGGGCCAATTCTTAACTATATCAATAGCTTGGTCTCTAGTAACTTTAAAATGGAATTTAAGTGACCCTGTATTAAGCTGGAAGGTGGTATGAGCTTTGCAGGCTGCTTCATAACCAGATTCTCTGATCATTATGATTGTACTACCTCTTTTAGTTTTAAAATCAAAATGGTATTTTCTTCACTTAAAGGGCTAGGCAAATCAGAATGCGCTCGGAGATATCCTACAAAAATTGGATGAGAGAGCCTCCATAGTAGGCTTTGTATGGCTAGTAAATGTTCTTGTACATGAGACACTGGAGCTATATAAGCAGCAGTTCCTAAGGGAGCCAATATATGATAGACATATTTACTATCCGTGTACAAGTTAAATGGCTCATCAGAAAAATCTTGAAGGGCTAATTGTACTGCAGCTAGTTCCTCGAATTGTGCAGACTTCACTTTAAGTATAGAGCGTTTGATAATGGGAAAAGAAACAACTACTGCACAACCATTTGAAGAGACATCTGTAAATACATTACAGACCCCCTTCAGAGGATTTTGGGAAATAACCTTGGGGAAACACACAGGGTGATTTTTAAAACAATGAGCTAACTTACTGGAAGGAAAATGACTATCAAAGCAGCAGGGTGTAGAAAACAAGTAATGTGCCCACTCCTCATTAAACTGTTGAAACCATTGTATCTGTTGTTGAGTATAGGGAGTAACAATTACATCTGGCATCTTGCCAAAAACATGAATACTCATTTTGTATGCCTTTTGAATAATAGAAAGCATTGCCTGAGGATAAGATCTAACTGTCTTTCTTGGGGCTGCATGTTCATGCACCCATAATATAGGACCAGTTTGCCAAAATACCGCAATAGGGGAATACCTGAAGCAAAGACTAATAACATCAAGTTCTGAGAATAGTCAATATAATTTAAATGTGCAGGTTGGAGATATTTTTGCATAAGCTGTATACATTCTCCCACAGCAGGCGTTAAGGTGCGCGAAGAAGTGGGATCAGAATCTCCTTGTAAAATATCAAATAATGGTCTAAGCTGCCCAGTGGGTAGGGCCAAACTAGATCGAACCCAATTTATGTCTCCCAATAATTTTTGAAAATCATTAAGGGTGGTCAGATTATCAAGCCTTAAAGTAATCTTTTGAGGACGGATACCAGAAAATAACAAATGATGACCCAGGTATTGATAGGGAAATTCTTGTTGCCCCTTTTCTGGGGCTAATCTTAAACCCGCTAATTGAAGATTATGTTGCAATTCTCCAAAAGCCTCATTCATTTCCTTAGAATCCAGGACGGCTAAAAGAATATCATATGTATAATATGTAGGGATTGAAATTTCTCTCTAATGGGGGCAATGGCCAATGATACATAAATTTGCCAAATAGTGGGACTATTGGCCATTCCTTGAGGCAAGACCACCCATTGATATCTTTTATAGGGCTCTTTAAAGTTAATAGAAGGAATGCTAAATGCAAATCGCTCACTATCCTGAGGTTGCAAAGGAATGCTAAAAAAAAAAGCAATATTTTAGGTGGATTACTAATAAATGATAGCCTTGAGGAATACCCACAGGGGAAGGAAAGCCAGGTTGTGTTGCTCCCATAATTTACATGCAATCATTAATAGCTCGGATATCTTGTAGGAGTCTCCATTTTCCAGAATTTTTCTTTATAACAAAGATTGGGGTATTCCATGGGGAAGTGGAAGTAACAATATGTCCTGCCTCTAATTGTTCCTTTACAAGTTGATGTGCAGCCTGTAACTTCTCAATAGATAAGGGCCATTGCTCCACCCACAGTGGGTTATCAGTTTTCCAGATAATAGAAATGGGACCAGGCTACATAGCAATAGCCCCTAGGGAAAATTTCCCATCCCAGAGCGATCTCCGGCTCTTTTGATAATTAAATTTTTGGATGCAACAGACTGAGGGTCACCGTGTAGGAATTTACCCAGTCTTTTTCCTTGTACATAACCTTGGTCAGCCAGCATATTTTTAACAGGTTCAGTAGTAAGGACTGCTCCTTTGGCCTGAAGAACATCTCTCCCCCAAAGATTAACAGGTATATGACATAACACAAAAGGCTGAAAAATTCCTGTATGTCCTTCATCATCTGACCATTTAAGAAACTGAGTACTACATTCTGGAGTACAGCAGTTCCCACTCCTTGTAAATGAGTGGAGGCTGGATGAAGAGGACATGCTTTTTTTGCTATTACTGAGGAGTCCACCCCTGTGTCCCCAAGTCCAGAAAATCATCTACCTTGTATGGTAAGGGTGAGCATGGGGCGCTGTTCAAGAGTTGAAGCCCAAAAGGCACCCATGGGACCTGTGGGCCCAAAACCAGCAGATCCCCTAATGTCCTTTAAAAGGGATTGTTGGTTTTGAACATAGGGAGAAGTACCAATTGCACTATCCGAGCACCCTGTGGTATCATTAATACCCCCATTTCTGCCCTAAACATGATTTTTATTTCTCCTTGAATGTCTGAATCTACTACTCCTGGAATAACTCTAATTCCTTTCAACAAGGCACTACTGCATCCTAATAATAGCCCTATTGTTCCTGGGGGAAGTGGCCAAAGACTCCTGTTCTCAAGGCTTGAGTGTCCATTTGTGGTGTTAATATTGCACCGGTGGCAGAACAGAGGTCCAATCCTGCGCTTCCTGGGGTACCTCAGGTAAGGTCCTAGACATAAAGGGGTTTCTCTGAGGGATCATCTGATCATCTGTATAGGGTGAGTTACAGGTGTATCCATTGCCCCATACACCTTGGCTTGAGGGGCCCGAGGCTAGCCCCGCTTCCAGTTTCCCTGAGCCAGTAAAGGATTACCAAGAGCGTCTGTCTTTGTCCTACATTACTTGCTCCAAAGATGACCCTTATAGCAATGTGGGCAAAGCCCTGGCCTAGGGCTCAATTTCATTGCCACACCTGGGGGGCAGTTCCTTTTGAAATTTCCTGGCTGTCCACATCCAAAGCAACTCTTTGTTCTGGCTCCTCCATTGTTCTCCCCTCTTTTCACGACTGAAACTATAACCTGGCCCATAATGTGATGCCCATCTATGTCCCAACATATGCGTATATAGTCATTAAGACTTTTGGACTTATGGGGACATAAAGCCTCTTTACATTACATTGTCTACTGTTTCTTTTGCCTTACATATGACTCTCAGGTTCAGTAGGTTCCATTTATAAAATATTGATCCCACTGTTTGGTATTATGACTAGTCATAATTCTCCTGTAGAGAGCTGCGAAGTGCCGCGCCTTAAAGAAGGCACTGGTTTCTGCCCTCCACCTTCCCGACGGCAAGTACTCTCTGTATTAAACAATTCCATATTTGGCTAAAAGCTGAGAATCTGGCTTGCTTCTGTGTATATGTACCTGTCTGTTTTTGTTTTTCACCGCATGGCGTTCTGGGGTTGACTGCCCAAGGGCTTTTAAGCTGTGGGCTGGGCTGCCCCCTGGGTCAGAAGATTATACAAGGTTCCTGAATAAACTGCTTAAAGAAGAGTCTGAACCTTGTGTTTTCTTTGCTGGTCAAAGTAGAGGCGACACTCTCTTGTAAAAATTCCTTCAAGAGTAACTCGTACTTTCTCTTCTAAGAGGTTTAGGGCAGCTGGACTAATGTTTAGGTCTTTGATCCATGTGTTCTAAGTTTTGTGTATAGCGATTCACATGGGTCTCTTTGTAGTCTTCTACATATCATCATCCAGTTTTGCCAGAACAATTTGTTGAAAATGATTGCCTCCTTCCATTGTATTATTTTTCCTGTTTCATCAAAACTCAGGAATTTGTAGGTGTGTTGGTAAATATCAAGATTTTCAGTTCCATTTGTCTACCTTTCTATATGTGTGACAATATCAAGTGCGCTTTTTGGTACTTTAGCTCTATAATAGAGCTTAGGGCTTGAAGTCGGAGAATGTGATGCTTTCTGAAGTTCCTTTATTATACAGCATTGTTTTGACTATTGTGACTCTTTTGTTGTTCCATATACTGTTGAGTATTGTTTTTTCAAGGGCAGTGAAGTAATAAATGTGCTAGGATTTTTCCTGGGAATGCTTTGAATCTGTAGATTGCTTTTGGCAAAATTGGAGTTTTTACTATATTTATCTTACCAATTCAAGATCATGGGTGATCTTTCCATTTTCTAGTATCTTCTTTAATTTCCTTCTTTAAAGACACAAGACCATACAATATAGGCCTTCTACTAGTTTGGTTATAGTTACCCCAAGATGTTATTTGTTGTTTTTCCTATTGTAAAGGGTGGTGACTCTCATCCCTTTTATCTTCTGTATATAGTAAGGCTACTGATTTTTTTTTTGTTTTTATTAGTCTTGTGTACTGTCACTGTTTGAAAGGTATTTATCATCTGTAGGAGTTCATTGATAGAGTTTTTTGGGTCACTTATGTAAACTATCATATCATCTGCTAAAATAAAAAATTGACTTATTACTTTCCAATTTGTGTCCCTTTGATCTTTTTTTCTTGTTTTCTTTCTGTAGCTAGATCTTCAAGCACAATATTGAAGATTTATGGAGAGAATGGACAGATGTCTTGTTCCTTATTTTAGAGGAATTGTCTTAAGCTTCTCTCCACATAGGTTAATGTTCTATGTTGCTTTACTGTATATTGCTTTTATTATGTTTAGGTAGGTTTCTGTTATCCCTGTTCTTTCCAAGGACTTTATCATAAAAGGGTGTTTGATTTTGACACTGGCATTTTCAGCATTTAGTGAGATGATAATGTGATTTTTCTGTTTTACTTTATGTATATGGTGGATCAAATTGATAGATTTTCATCTATCTGTGACATGTAGCCTACTTGGTCATGGTAGAGGACATATTTGATGTGTTCATGTAATAGAGTTTCCAGTATTTTATTGAATACTTTTGCATTATCGTTCATGAGGGATATCTGCCTGTAATTCTGTTTCTTAGTTGTGTCTTTGTGAGGCTTGCATATCAAGGTAATTGAAAACTAATTAAAAAATGGTAATGAACCTTTTGCTTCTATTGTGTGAGAAAATATGAGGAGTATTGGTATTAGCACTTCTATGAAATATTTGTTTGAATTCTGCACTGAAGTCCTTTGGCCTTGTGTCTATGTGTTTGTTGTTATTGTTTTTTTTTTTTTTTTTTTTTTTTTGAGCTTTGGTGGAGTTTCATGACTATTTCTATTTCAGTATGTGATCTAAATCTATTTAAATTGCTTATTTTTCCTTGTTTTGAATTTGATAAGTGATAACAATCCGGAAATCTGTCCATTTCCCTTAGATTTTTTACTTTTGTATAGTACATGTTTTCAAAGTATGAACTGAAATGTCTCTGGGTTTCCTCAGTGTTTGTTCGTATATCCCCATTTTCATTTCAGATTTTGCTGGTTTGCATGTTCTCTCTCTGCTTCTTGATTTGTTTGCCCCTAAGGTTTGTCTATCTTGTTTATTTTTCAAAGAAACAACTTTTTGTTCTATTCATTTTTTTGTATTGGTTTCCATGTTCCTACTTTATTGATTATAGCCCTCAAATTGATTATTCACTGGCAGGTACTCCTCCAGGGTAAGTTTGTTTCTTTTTGGTCTATGTCTTTCAGTTGAGCTCTTTATTATATAATTTGACTGTCATCTGTTTACTTCACATGAGCACTGATTGCAATGAACTTTCCTTGTAAAACTGCTTTAAAAGTGTACCATAAGTTCAGGTATGTTCTGTCTTCATTTTCATTGAATTCTACAAATCTTTTATTTATTTCATTATTTCTTCCTGGACCAGGTAATGGTAATTTACTCATTATTCAGTTTCTATGAATTTGTAGGGTGTCTGCAGTTTGTATTCTTGTAGAATTCCAACTCAAAATCATGGTGATCTGATAAGATATAGGGGGCTATTCAATTTTATTTTATTTTTTATCTGTTGAGGTTTGTTATGTTGCCTTGTATGTAGTCTGTTTTACAGAAGGTTCCATGTGTAGCTGAGGAGAAGGTATATTCTTCTGTGTTTGGACTGGATGTTCTATAAATGACTACTAAAACCAAGTGGGACAAAACTTTTGTTAGTTCCTGTGTTTGTTTGTGAAACTTAAGTTTGGTAATCCTGATTAGTGTTCAGAATGGGGTAGTGAAATCTCCCACTATGAGTAAGGTTTTATGTGAGCTTTGAGTTTTACTAGTATTTCTCTTAAGAATGTGGGTACCTTTTAATTTGGATCAGAGATGTTCAGAATTGAGACTTTATATTGATGGATTTCTCTCATGCTGATTATTAAATGAACTTCTTCATCTCTTGAGTGATTTTGGTTTGAAATTAAACTTCTTAATATTTAGATACCTACACCTGCTTCCTTCTTGAGTTCCTTTGATTGGAAGATATTTTGCAAACCTTTAACACGGAGGTAATATCTGTCTTTGAAACTTAGATGCATTTCTTGTATGCACTAGAAGGATGGAATCTGTCTTAATATACACTCTGTTAGCCTGTGTGTTTTTTATAGGCAATAAGACCGTTAATATTTTGGGAAATTAAAGACCATAGATTGCTAATTCTTGTTTGATTCATTGTTGTTGTTGGTGGTATTGTGAGTATACTCGCCCACTTTTTCTTTTTGGTTCTTGTCAACTGATATTAACTTTGTCTATATCTTCATTATTGTAGTTAGCTTGCTTGGATAGAATTTCTTTCCAGAATTTTCTGTAGGACTGGATTTATGTAAATATGGTTAGGAAATCTGGCTTTGACATTAAATATCTTGTTTTTGCTGTCTATAGTGATTGAGAGTTTTGCACATTATTTTAGACTGGGCTGGCATCTGAGGACTCTTATTCTTTGTTCATAATCTATCCGGTACCATCTGGCCTTGAAAGATTCCAAGTATAATTCAGTTGCAATTTTGATAGGTCTGCCTCTATATGTTACTAGGTCTTATTGTTTTGCTCTTAATGTTCTCTTGTCACTATGTATGATAGGTGTTTTGATAATTAAGTTCCTTGGCGACTTTTAATATTTAAGTCTATTTGTGTTTAGTATGCTTCTAGTACTTTCATTGGCACATACTTCTGACTGGAAATGATTACTTCAAGGAATTTGTTGAATATGCTTTCTTCCCCTTTGATCTGTGCTTCTTCACATTCTTGTATGTCTATTATTGAAAGATTTGGTCTTTTCACTGTGTCCCATATTTCCTATATATTTTGTGCTAAGGATTTGTTGGATTTAAATTTTGGGGATTTCCTCTAGATTATCTTCAATGCCTGACATTCCCTCTTTGATCTGCTGTATTCTGTTGGTTATGCTTGCATTTGTAGTTCTTTACAGTTTACCCAATTTTCCAGTCTCCAATATTCTCTCAATGTGTGTGTGTGTGTGTGTGTGTGTGTGTGTGTGTGTGTGTGTTTGTGTGTGTTTGTGTTTATTGTCCCTATTTCACTTTTCAGGTCTTGAACTGTTTGAATGGTTTCCTTCATCTGTTTGATTGTTTTTTCTTGGCTTTCTTATTTTCTTTAAGATATTTGTTCATTTCTTGCATTTTTCTTGTTGTTTTCCTGTATTTCTTTCAATTACTTTTTGGTTTTTTCTTCCATTGTTTTAGTGAATTTTCTCATATCCTCCTTGAGGTCCTCTATCAGTTTTATGAAGTTGTTTTTTAGGTTGTTATCTTCTGCTTCATCTGTTTTGTTGTTTCCATGTCTAGTTTGTGTAGAGACCTTAGGTTCTACTGGTCTTTGTATTGTTGAATCTACTTTTTATATTGCCATCCACCATTTCTTCTCCCAGTGGGTGCACTTGGAGTCTTTCTTTTTCTCTGTCCTCCTGTCTTGGTGGGTGTATCTGGGTAAACAGTTTCATATCTGTATCTCTGGATAATATGAGCTCTCTTGGAGTTCTCTCAACCAGAGGCCACAGAAGAGCTAATGATATGGAGTAAGCAGACTCAGGATGGTCTCCAGCATTCAGGGAGAGTGCAAATGATGGGGATCAAAGATCAGGTGAGTATAGGCTCAATGTGGTCCTGCATGGGTAGGCAATTCCATTATGTTCAGACCCCGCCCAGGAAGTTCAAAGGAGATGGATTTAATATTGGGACCACTGGGGCTAAACACTTATCTTGAGCAGTGTCCCCAGGAGGGCCAAGGATAGGGGGAAGGCATTCTGTGGGTGGGGGGATTCAACTAGGCCTGCTCCCAGACTCACCAGAGGCAGATTGCAAGTGATGGGGCCCAAAATCCGGTGAATGTAATCTTAAGGTGGTCCTGCTTGGATTGGTGGATTCAATATACTCAGAGTGGAACCTCAGGCAGATTGTAGGCATAGGGGACTAAACATAGGATGAGAGCAGTGTCAAGATAATCCTGGGTGATAGGAGCATGCAGTGTGCTCAGAGCTAATCCATGAAGTTCCAAGGAGAAGGACAGTTTATTGGACCAAGGCTCATTGTCATCAGTGACCCAGAAGGACCATGGTTGAGGGGAAGGAAGTTTCTGGGTGGTACATGTACCAGAATTCCAGGACTGAACCACTCAGGCCAATGATATGGGGGTGTTGGAGGTGCAGAATTAACTCAGGGAAGAATTGGGGGGGGTCACCCAGGCCTGGTTCCACACTCAACTCTGGTGGAGGGAAAGCAATGGATCTCAAAGATAAGGTGAGCACAGGCTCAAGGTGGATCTTCATTGATAGGTGGTTCCTGGATGCTCAGAGCAAATCCAGGATGTTGTTTGGTGTTGGAGGGGTTCTAGGACATTCTCTGGGCAAGGGCTTTCCACCAGCTGTGTGGCCAGCAGGGCCAAGGTTCCCACATATGTTTTCCATTAAATACTTTTATTTTTGTTTGTTTATATTTTGTTAATTTAACACTCATTTAATAATGTCTTCCTGTCTACTCCTTTGTGTATAATTTCTAATCATGTGCTTTGGACACAGACATTAAGAATTGAAATATCATATTGGTGGAGTCGTCCTTTGAGTATGGATTGTTCTTTAGAAATTCATTTGATTGACTTTTGTTTGAAGTCTATTTTGGTAGATACTAATTGGCAAAACCGGGTCACATGCAATGACTAGTAAATAAATTTTAGAACTAATTGGGAGAAGAAAAGAATCATCTTCAGATGGTGAGGGTCAAATTGGAGTGCAGTGTGGGAAGAAAACAAGAAAAGCACAGAATCACAAGTATGTGAAGATGAAATGATGAAACCCTGTACTTTCTATTTTAAACTAAAAAAAATATTTAAAATTAAGATCAATTGAGGTATATCAAAGGGAAATGTCACTTACATTGAAAGCCATTTCCCAATTGAGTTCAATTCAAGGGACCTAAAATTTAAGAGGCTAGAACCAGCTCCTGAAAATTATGTATGGATTGCTAAAGTTTGTGGGGTAGCACATGCGCACAGGCATGTGCTTGATCACAAAGAACACATTCAATTAAACTACTCAAGTAATAGAAAAACTTTAATTGCAAATTTAAATCTGGGGAAGTAGAACTAGGTCAAGGCTAAGGATGCTTTGCTCTCTTCCCAAAGTCCTGAGTTCATATCTCAGTATTCATGGCTAGTGGCTTTTACAACCTTTAACTCTCGCTCCAATTATATAGTGCCCTTTTTTGGCTTTTGCAGGCAGGCACATGAATTTTACACATTCATACAGACACAATTCACATTATGAAAACAAATGTTTGTAGTAAACTTTTATTAAAAAATAAACTCAACAAAATATCAAGGAACCATCACATTAGGTTAGGAAGAGTAATAGGGATAAAACCAATTTCAATGTCAAGTCTAGGGGAACTAGGTTAAATTTGTAAGTTTCATGGTGGATAGAATAGGTCCCAAAGTTGTCTTCTGTTCTACACAAACACACACACAAACACACACATACACACACACACACACACACACACACACACACACACACACACACACAAACATACACACATCCTGTGTTCATGTGAGTACAAGCAAAAGCCTGAAAAATCATTTCATGTTGCTTATTTTGCCCTGGCCCTGGCCCCTGGCCCCTGGCCTCTGGCCCCTGGCCCCTGGCCCCTGGCCACAGGCCACTGGCCCTGGCCCTGGCCCTGGCTGTTCTGGAGCAATGCAAATCTAAACAATGCCGAGAAACCATGGGATCAAGCTCCTCTAAAGGGCAGAAAATGAAGAGGTATTATTTTATTTTCAAAAAAGGGAAAAGGTTTATGGTAGAGGCGACTAATTTTATTATATCCATTCTAGGAATTTGAAAATTGAAGCATAGAAAAAAGGATCAAAATACTCATCATTTTACTTGAATGGCATTATGATGCTTTCGTTTTCATGCTTATGTCACTATAGGCTTGTTGTAGCTTGAGAGATGGGTAAATATGTAAAACCCAAAAGAAAGAGCCCTGCTTTGTTTCTGTGAGAAACTCAGTGAGACTGTAAGGTTAGTTCTTCTTCAGTTATGCTCCTTTTAGCATGTGGGAGGGGCACTAAAATGTGACAGAATGTTGGTTCACAAATGTTGCCTGGCAACCCTGCTTGCATTCTGTATCCTGGTATCATGGGCCAAGGACCAGAGAGCAGCTTCTAGAAAGTGTTATCATGGGACGTTACATTCTCCCAAGATAACTATCTCCTAAAACTTTCAATGACAGCGTTTGATTCCCCTAACCAAGTCATAGCCACACCTCTGGAAGTTTGCCTACAGCTTTTACTGGTCACCAAATTCTAGATTACCTAATTATCAGAGAACATTCATTTTCTTCTGTTTATGAATTCTCTCTCTCCTAAGAATTAATACTATGGAAGCAAAGATAATAAGACTCACAATTATTCATCAAAAGGCGAGTTTGTCATTGTTAACTTCCTTCAGGATGGTGATAATCCATGTGTTAGAGTAGACTTAGGGATTATTGGATTGCAGTCCATCTCTTTGAGGCAGCCGTCCAACATGAAATATGTAGGATCTTCTAAAAACCCTGCATACACAATGACATTTCAGCATTTAAACATTTCATGATTCTGCTCTCCGTTTAAATAAGGGATGAACCTGGGAGTTTCCCACAATCATGTAGGAGTCAGTGAGAGTCAATTGTGTCGAGTATGGCAGACCATTTCTTCATCTGATTATGTTTTTATTTGATTATTAAAATAGGACATTAGATAATCCATGATCAGTGGATTCCACAATGTGGGAAGCAATTATTATGGACCATCTAAATATCAATTTTGTAGTTAAAATATTTAAATTAATCACGACAGCATCTTTCAAGAGCCTGGTTTGGTGCCACCTTAGGGAAGTGGGTGATGTTACATGAACTCATTGTTTGATTATTTAACTATATAAAACAATGATTATATCATCCATGACACCTGGAATCTGGTGCCACAGATCATCTAATTACATAATTAAAGTATTTAAATTGACAGTTTGTGCTAATACCCAAGACAATGTAAATATGTATAAAGTTATGTAAACCAAAAATCCTCCATTCCATGAAGAGACCTGTAAAGCTCCCTCTTGTGGAGATAATGTGTAATATCATCACATTTTATGATACATTGATTCAATTGAGGATGATGACATCCTTCATGACTGGAGTCTGGCCATGCTTCCCTGCCAGTAAAATGCTACATCACCTATTTATTGTGACCGTTAGCTATTACTGACTTATTTAATTCTGGTGTTTATCTGCCTAGGTCTTATTTCCCCTTGAATAAACATCTATTGGGCGTATTTGTTTATCCTGATCCTTATTTAACCCCATTATCTGGTGTCAGGAGTGGGATTTACCAGGATTTCACCCAGGTGGCAGAAGCCGTCCCCCTCCCCCACCTTCCCCAACGGGTAGGGTTTAACCAGGTGTACTCACCACAGCTTTGGGACATTTGCCTCTTCCTTACCGCAAAGCAAATCTTTGCCGCTAATGCAGACCTGAGAAGGCACTTACAGCTTAACATTTTTTGCCCATTTCCGCATGGGACTTTGCATTTGCGCAGAGCTGCTCAGCGGCACCTGCCCTGCTTGCGCGTTTCGTCTTGTGTTTCAAGTAATTCCAAAAGTCCCCTTTTAACAAAATTTTGCTTGCCATAGTTTGTTAAGAGCTATTCTACAGGGACCGGAATCAGAAGGATCGTCTGCTGCAGGACAATATTTGGCGGCACACTTCTAGGCAGAACTGGGATCAGACAGGCCTCAGCGGCTAGGCGCTATTTGGTGACACACCTCCAGGCGTAACTACCACAAGCTGAGATATACAACTAAAAGCATCAAAGTTCCAGGACAGCAGAATTACACCTAATGTAACTGTAATATCCTTTGCAATTTAAGCTGATATAAAATCTGAGATAAATTGTTCCATAACTATGGCAGATAATTTTACAATGCAGAACTTTAGGAATTATTTTACTTCATATATAGAAGGGATCTTAGCAGAAGAAACTTATGACTGGACCAATATGTACTTTTATTTTGTAATAGCAATGGGTTTCATCATTAACATGATATTCTTAAAGAAATGGTTTGAGATTACAGCAAACAATAAGGAACTTGTACAAACCATAGGAGACTTAATAACAAGGATTAGAAATATTGAAAATGATAAAATTCAAAGCATAGAAACAAGGATTCAAAATATTGAAAATGATAGAATTCAAAGCATAGAGACAAAGATTCAAAATATTGAAAATGATAGATTTCAAAGCATAGAGACAAGGATTGAATACATTGAAAATGATAGAATTCAAAGCATAGAAAATATAGAAAAAATATTCAGAATATTGAAGTTGGCGTTGGCGAGCTGACAGGTAGAATTTGTTTCATGTCAGATAACTCAATAACCAAAACAGAAACAATGCAATGCATTAACAAACTAGCAGAAACAGCTCGTTGCCGGTCGGAGGAAGCTACTAATAAATTTAAAAAACTGGAACATCAGATAGAAAGACTAGATGGTAGAATCTCTTCCATGTCTGAGGATAATGACAAGCTAGCAGATAGAACATTGTTTCTGGAAGGCAGTTCATACGCCATTCAGATATTATCTAAGAATGATAAGATTAAAAATATGGAATCATTTGTAGTTGGAGAAAATAAGAAACTGACAGATGCAATGAAGTCTCTAGAGAGTTATTTGATTCAAGAAGTTCAGACAATCAAAGAAACAATGATGAATAGATTTCAGGCTTTAGAAGACCTTCAGTCTGATACATCAGAAGAAGAACTACAGGTATCAGGGCATGAAAAAGACTTAAAAATTTCCACACCATTTAGGGTCAGGGGAGTTTTCCCTGTTTCTATTCATAAAAATTTTCTTCCTACAGAATCCATTGGAGCAATCATCGTCCCATTTCAGCAGGAAGTAAGCTTAAGATAATGACGCCCCATTTCCCTACCCTTGGAATTTTGGGATAATAGTCACCGTCTTTGGGTTGGTTTTAGTTATTTGGGATTGGGTGATGCTTACACTCGGGTTTATCTTTTAGACAGAAATAGGGAATAGTTGAGAAAGGTATGGTTTGGATGGGATATAGGTAGATTAGCCTATTTTCTTGAGAATTTGAGTAAGAATGAGTATTTTACAGCTTACATTGTTATGTATTCTTATGTGGTAAGCTATGTAAAATTAAGTTTATATTTTGTTATATTGTGTTAAATCTTTCCACTTACAATGTTTTATGCACATTATTTTTTACCATATTCTATGTATGTATACTTTTCTTGTATTCAAGACATTTTGTATATTGATGCAATTTGGGATATTTATCTTGCTGCTCTTTATAGTTCTACCTCTTGTCTTGACACATACTCTACCTCTATTTTAGGGATTTACATGTATGCATATGTAAAGAGTTATATTTTTTAAGTATTTGTTCCTGCTTAACTCTGGGAAGTTTTAATCAGTCTTTTTAGCTAGTTCCTGTGTATTAAAGATTATCTTCACTCATATTTCCTGTACCTATGAGATTAGTCAGATATAGATGCTTAATCTTCAATCACTTCATAGACATGCAGAACATGGCATTTAAATGTTTTAATATTAGTACTCCATTGACATGAGACACTGTTGCTCCTGACAGCACCGTGCACTTTCCCGAAAATATGTTGGACACTGTTGTTGCTCCTGCTGGAGTTTGATCTCGCCTAAGCTAATGGCCTGTTGTGCAAAGAATTGCCCACACGTTGAGCACTGATTTGGACATGCAGTCCAATGTGCTTGCAGGAGACAAATATAGAAGACTGCTTGACCTTGCCAAGTAAGGGTAATACAGCCATACTATCTCCCTGCTATTGTTGTGGTCTGTCAAGATCTCTTGGCCTTAGCCAAATCTGGGTGTACCAACATTGCTATGAGACCTTGGGTGGCTGTTAAAGTGGTTTGCTGTTTCTGTCCTTGCTGCACCTTGTGGAAGTTGTCTATCCACATTTCCTGTCTACTCTAGTATTGTTAATTTCCTTCTCAGGTCTTGATGAGGTTGAAGATTAAACTATCACAACTAATATTCTCTCTTACTAGTTAGATATATTAGGTGCTAGACTTACATTTTCCAGCTTAGGACAACTCTATTGTAAACTCCATTATGCCCTCAACCTAGGACTAGATATGTAGGTCATTTTGTTCTTGATTTTCCTTTTCTTAGAGCATACATGTTATTCACTGTTTTGTATATAGTTTTGTATTAAGCCTAAATCTTTCCTTTAGACTAAAAAGGGAATTGTAGTGAGATAGTTCTGTGGCACTGACCACGCCCATTGGGGGTTGGAGCCATGGGCAGACTGACCTGAGGGAGAGCAAGGAAAGGCCCTCTTGCTGGCGTGACTCGGACAGGAGAGGATCAGGTTGAATTTTTTGGTGTTCATCTGTCTAGGTTGTAAGTTATTTCTCCCTGAATAAACATCATTCAGCCTATTTGTTTATCCTGATCCTTATTTAACCGCCGCGTTATAAGTGTAATCTAACAAATGGATTATCACCTTCCTGAAGGAAGTCAACAATGGAAAACTCACCTTTTTATGAATAATTGTGAGTCTTATTATCATTTGTTCCATAGTTTTATTTCCAAGGAGAAAGAGCATCCATAAACAGAAGCCTTTGAACTGTTTCTTCACAGACAATGTTCTCCGATAAATAGGTAATCTTGAATTTAGCAACCAGTAAAAGCTGTAGGCCAACTTCCAGAAATTTGGCTAAGACTTGGTTAGCGAATCAAATGCTGTCATGAAAAGTTTTAGGCACAGTTGTCTTGGGAGACTGTAATGTCCCATGATAACACTTTCTCAAAGCTGCTCTCTGGTCCTTGGCCCATGATACCAGGATACAGAATGCAAGCAGGGTTGCCAGGCTACATTTATGAACCAACATTCTGTCACATTCTAGTGCCCCTCACACATGCTAAAAGTAGCATACCCACTGATGAACGAACCTTACAGCCTCACTGAGTTTCTCACAAAAACAAAGCAGGGCTCTTTCTTTTGATTCCACATATTTACGAGTCTCACAAGCTACAGCATGCCCACAGTGACATAAGCATGAAAATGAAGACATCATTATGCCATTCAAGTCCATTGATGAGGATTTTAAACCTGTTTTCTATGCTTCAATTTTCTAATTTCTAGAATGGGAACAATACAAGGAATCACCTCTACCATAATCATTTTCTCTTCATTCAAAATAAAATAAACTCCTCTTCTCTATTAAGTCCTGTACCCAGCTTTCTAATATGGTTACTTAGAGTTAATTATTGTTTGTGGTGTGTCATATTCTCAGCCCGACAGAGTTCATTAGATGAGATTCCCTAATCAAGAGATTATTCAGTTATTCCATTTTTAAAATCGGTGTTCACTGTGTCCTTCATGGGTCAGTTCTGTTGCAACCTCTCAGAAACTGATGATGCGAAACATTACAGTCTTTTGAAAATCGTGTAATCATTCGATTGTTAAAAATCTACTATTATGTAATCAGTAATCACAGTATAAGGCAGTGTCCCCCATTCTCTGGGCACTGCTTATGGTACCGATCTCCTAATGTGTCAATCCCACAGCAGCCAAATGACGGATGACACCATCATTACTTACGCAATCAAATAAGTTAATAATTAGATAGCCTTCCAGGTTGAATTTTCAAAACATGGAAACAAACTCCAGTGATTGTCAAGGAAGTAGTACTTAGATAATTAAATAATGCCACATGATTAACTCCAATGGAGGAATGGCCCGACTCCAGTCAAGAAGAACATCTTCATCGATTTAAATAATTAACATATAATGAAAAATGATTGAATGATGTCATGGTGGTGCATACTTAAATCTCACATGGAGTAGTCAGACTGATCTCTTCCTGGAATAATGAGGAATTTAAAAATTACATGGATAATTAATTAGTGGGCCTTTTATATTAACACTGATGAGATGGCACCAAAGTCCTAAACCTATCGCTGATGTAAAGATCTATTTACATAGCTAAATGGTGAAGTAAGGAGATGATACGACATCAACAACTACCAAAATCTGACTCCAAAAGGGACTTATGGTCCATAACATTACCTGTATTTTAAATATGTATTTAAATGATGAATTATTACTTAATTTCCTAGTTTAACAGTTAAATAAGTAAGTGTAGTATTAGGTGACATGGTGGTCTGGTACAACTATGTGTAATATTAGATGCCGTGACTGTCTGGTACAACGGTCTCCCCTAAGGATACTCAAAACTCAAGTGAGCACTCAATATATAATGACAGATTTTCATAATTAAATGAATAAACATTAAACAAGTGGACGGTGTTTTATGTGTGAAGCCTAAATGACTGCTAAATACTGAAGATACATTGAGTTCTTAATCATAGATTTGAACATAAAAATGAATGAAGAGATAGTTTCTCATAATTCACCACTAGAGAGATAACAAAATGATATCAACATAGATTTAAATAAAGGAAGGAAGTAAGAAAGAAAGGAAGGAAGGAAGGAAGAAAGGAAGGAAGAAAGAAAGAATTCACAAGATACAATATAACACCAACAAGGTGGATCCCAGACTCCACTCCCCAAGACAGCGACCCTTATCAGTAGGAAGTAGTTTGGAAAGAACGACGCCCAAATTCCCAAATATTGTGTATAAATGTTTGTTTTCATTTAATTGGAAATTGTTATGTAAAATTAAATAAAAAAGAAAAAAAAAATATGTGATGATATTGCACATTAACTCCACAAGAGGGAGCTTTACAGTCCTCTTCAAGGAATGGTGGATTGTTGTTTACATTAATATACAAATATTTACATTATCTTGGGGATTAACAAATATTGTCAATTTAAATACATTAATTATGAAATTAGATGATCTGTGGCACCAAATTCCAGTTGGCATGGATGACATAATCATTGTTTTATACAATTAAATATTCAAATAATGAGTTCCTGTAACACCATCCACTTCCCTAAGGTGGCTCCAAACCAGCCTCATGAACGATGCTGTCGTGATTAATTTAAATACTTTAACTACATAATTGACAATAAGATGGTCTATAATAATTGCCTCCCACATCACGTAACCACAATCCACTGATCATGGATTATCCAATGTCCTATTTTAATAATCAAATAACAATATAATCAGAGGATGAAATAGTCTTCCATACCCCACATTATTTACTCTCAGTTGACTCCCACATGATTGTGGGAAACTCCCAGGACCATCCCTTATTTAATCGCAGAGTTGGGTAGTAACATGTTTAAATGATGGACTGTCATTGTGTATGCAGCATTTCTTAGAAGATATCACATATTTAATGTTGGACGGCAGCCTCAAAAGAGATGGACTGAAATCCAACAATCCCTGAGTCTACTCTAACAAATGGATTATCACCTTCCTGAAGGAAGTCAACAATGGCAAACTCACCTTCTGATGAATAATTGTGAGTCTTATTATCTTTGTTCCATAGTTTCACTTCTTAGGAGACAGAGTATTCATAAACAGAAGACTTTGAACTGTTTCTCCACAGACTATGTTCTCTGATGATTAGGTAATCTGGGATTTGATAACCAGTAAATCTGTAGGCACACTTCCAGAAGTGTGGGTATGACTTCTTTAGGCGAATCAAACGCTTTCATGAAAAGTTTTAGGAGATAGTTATATTGGGAGACTGTAATGTCCCATGATAACACTTTCTCAAAGCTGCTCTCTGGTCCATGACCCATGTTACCAGGATACAGAATGCAAGCAAGGTTGCCAGGCAACATTTATGAACCAACATTCTGTCACATTCTAGTGCCCCTCCCGCATGCTAAAAGGAGTATACCCACCAATGAACTAACCATACATCCTCACCGAGGTTCTCACAAAAACAAAGCAGGGCTCTTCCTTTTGAGTTCTACATATTTACCAGTCAATCAAGATACAACTTGCCTATAGTGACATAAGCACGAACACGAAAGCATCATTGTGCCATTCAAGTACAATGATGAGTATTTTAAACCTGTTTTCTATGCTTCAGTTTTCTAATTTCTAGAATGGAAACAATAGAATTAATCGCCTCTACAATTATCCTTTTCTCTTTATTGAAAAGAAAATAAACTCCTCTTCATTCTCTTACCTTTAGAATAGCTTGATCCCATGGTTTCTCAGAGTTGTTTAGATTTGCATTAGGCTGATGATTAGGGATTTTGAGCAGTGTCTTATGTTTCTTTCAGTCATTTTGGATTCCTCAATTGACTGTTCTCTATTAAATCTTGTACCCCGCTTTCTAATATGGTTATTTAGTGTGATTTATTGCTGGTAATGTGTCATGTTATCATCCCGACAGCTTTCGTTAGATGAGATTCCCTGATCAGGAGATTATTCAGTTATTCCATTTTTAAAATCGGTGGTCACTGTGTCCTTCATGGGTCTGTTCTGTTGCAACCTCTCAGAAACCGATGATGCGAAACAGTACAGTTTTTTAAAAATCGTGTAATCATTCGATTGTTAAAAATCTATTATTACGTAATCAGTAATCACTGTATAAGGCAGTGTCCCCCAACTCTGGGCACTGCTTCTGGTACCGAACTCCCACTATGTCAATCCCACAGAAGCCAAATGACGGATGACACCATCATTACTTACGCAATCAAATGAGTTACTAATAGGATAGTCCTCCATAGTTAACATTCATAAGATGGAACCCAACTCCAGTGATTGCCAAAGAAGCAGTACTTAGATCATCAAATAATACCACATGATTAACTCCAATGGAGGAACGGCCCGTCTCCAGTCAAGAAGAACAACTTCATCGATTTAAATAATGAATATATAATGAAAAATGATTGATAATGTCATGGTGGTGCATACTTAAATCCCACATGGAGTAGTCAGACTGATCTCTTCCTGGAATAATGAGGAATTTAAAAAATTAAATTGACAATTAATTACTGGGCCTTTTATATTAACACTGATGAGATGGCACCAAAGTCCTAAACCTATCACTGATGTAAAGATCTATTTACAAAGGTAAATGGTGAAGTAATGAGATGATATTACATCATCAAGTACCAAATTCTGACTCCAAAAGGGACTTAGGGTCCATAACATTACCTGTGTTTTAAATACGTAAATTAAATGATGAATTATTACTTAATGTCCTAGTTTAACACTTAAAGAAGAAAGTGTAGTATTAGATGACGTGACGGTCTGGTACAACGGTCTCCCCAAAGGAGGCCCAAAACTCCAGTGATCACTGAATACGTAATGACAGATTTTCATAATTAAATGAATAAACATTAAACAAGTGGATGTTGTTTTATGCGTGAAGCCTAAATGATTCCTCAATACTGAAGAGACTTTGAGTTCTTAATCATAGAATTGAACAAAAAAATGAATGAATAAAGAGATAGTTTCTCATAATTCACCCATAGAGAGATAACAAAATGATATCAACATACATTTAAATAAAGGAAGGAAGTAAGAAAGAAAGGAAGGAAGGAAGGAAGGAATAAAGAAAGAAAGAATTCACAAGATACAATTTAACACAAACAAGGTGGATCCAGACTATACTCTTCCTGGAGTAGAAAAAAGACAGATTTGAATAATGAAATAATCAGATAGTTAGAACGTCTGTCAAACTTGATTGTGACACAAGGTGACGCCAAACTTCAGGGATCACAGATTATATAATGAAAGAATTTAATAATTACATCTTTAAATATGTAAGCCGTTGACCTTTCTTTGTATCATCAATTCCTGGGCAGTCTTGCCAGCTATGAAACTGTATGCTGTCATCACGCATGTTTAAAATGCCATCAGTTAATCTTCAGATAATCATACTGTCTTGCCTGATGGATTCTGTTGGCCTGACATCATCACAAGCACCTGAATCTCTGTTGTGGTATGGCAGGATGTGAGATAATTGGCCCAATCCTGGTGTAGCAGTAGTAGCCACAGTGTTAATATCAGCTGAAAAGATGGCTGCAGCAGGGGCATCACCAGCATAGGTGAGAGAGAGAGATGTTCTTCCGTGTTCTGAGTCGTCATCCTTTTGCCAGGTCTCGGTGATGGTGCCGACCTCCTAGTGCCAGTCCTTCTTCTCGTGGTAGATCACAACCGATGTGAAGATGTGGAGGAAGAGCAGGTAGTCAACACCCAGACTACCGTGCCGGCCTTGGTGAAGTCCTTGTACTTCTCGGTTGGCACCGTGCAACCTTCTGGACTCAGTCATACAGCATCCCTCCTACTCTGGGAGATGCATAGATCATTCAGAAAATGCTCTTCCCATGTCTACATCTTTCCTAACCTTGTCCCTGACAGATATTTGCACGCTAACCGTAAACAGTGATATCATTGTCGGTCGTTTACATAATTTAATAATTTAATAAGTCGGTAATACCTAACTGTCACAATAAATAGGTGATGTAGCATTTTACTGGCAGGGAAGCATGGTCAGAATCCAGGCATGAAGGATGTCATCATCATTAATTGAAAAAATGAATCTTAAGATGATATTGCACATTAACTCCACAAGAGGGAGCATTACAGGTCTCTTCATGGAATGGTGGATTGTTGTTTCCATTACTATAAAAACATTTACATTATCTTGGGGATTAACCCAGATTGTCAATTTAAACATGGTAATTATGTAATTAGTTGATCTGTGGCACCAAATTCCAGGTGGCATGGACGATATAATCATTGTTTTATATAAGTAAATATTCAAATAATGAGTTGATGTAACATCATCCACTTCCCTGAGGTGGCTCCAAACCAGGCTCATGAACGATGCTGTCGTGATTAATTTAATTATTTTAACTACATAATTGACATTAATATGGTCTATAATAATTGCCTCCCACATCATGTCACCACAATCCACTGATCATGGATTATCTAATGTCCTATTTTACTAATCAAATAACAATTTAATGAGAGGATGAAATGGTCTGCCATACACCACAAAATTGAGTCTCAGTTGACTCCCACATGATTGTGGGAAACTCCTAGGTTCATCTCTTATTTAATCGCAGAGTTGGGTGGTAACATGTTTAAATGCTGAACTGTCATTGTGTATGCAGCATTTTTAGAAGATATCACATATTTAATGTTGGACGGCTGCCTCAAAAGATATGGACTGAAATCCAACAATCCCTGAGTCTACCCTAATAAATGGATTATCAGCTTCCAGAAGGAAGTCAACAATGGCAAATTCACCTTCTGATGAATAATTGTGAGTCTTATTATCTTTTGTTCCATAGTTTCACTTCTTAGGAGAGAGAGTATTCATAAACAGAAGACTCTGAACTGTTTCTCCACAGACGATGCTCTCTGATGATTAGGTAATCTTGCATTTGATAACCAGTAAAAGCTGTAGGCACACTTACAGAGGTATGGCTATGACTTGGTTTGGCGAATCAAATGCTGTCATGAAAAGTTTTAGGAGAAAGTTATCTTGGGAGACTGTAATGTCCCATGATAACTCTTTCTTGAAGCTGCTCTCTCGTCCTTGGCCCATGATACCAGGCTACAAAATGCAAGCAGGGTTGCCAGGCTACATTTATGAACCAACATTATGTCACATTCTAGTACCCCTCCCACAGACTTAAAGGAGTATACCCACCAAAGAACTAACCTTACAGCCTCACTGAGTTTCTCACAAAAACAAAGCAGGGCTCTTTCTTTTGAGTTCTACATATTTACCTGTCTCTCAAGCTACATGCCTATAGTGACATAAGCATGAAAACGAAAGCATCATTGTGCCATTCATGTACAATCATGAGTATTTTAAACCTGTTTTCTATGCTTCAATATTCTAATTTCTAGAATGGAAACAATAGAATTAATCGTCTCTATCATAATCCTTTTCTCTTTATTGAAAATAAAATAAACTCCTTTTCATTCTCTTACCTTTAGAGGAGCTTGATGCCATGGTTTATCAGAGTGGCTTAGACTTGCATTAGGCTGATTATTAAGGATTTTGAGCAGTGTCTTCTGTTTCTTTCATTCATTTTGGATTCCTCAATTGACTGTTCTCTATTAAGTCCTGTACCCCGCTTTCTAAGATGGTTATTTAGAGTTATTTATTGTTGGTGGTGTGTCACTTTGTCAGCCCAACAGAGTTCATTATATGAGATTCCCTGATCAGGAGATTATTCAGTTATTCCACTTTTAATATCAGTGGTCACTGTCTCCTTCGTGAGTCAGTTCTGTTGCAACCTCTCAGAAACCCATGATGCGAAACAGTATAGTTTTTTTAAAATCGTGGAATCATTCGATTCTTAAAAATCTACCATTACATAATCAGTAATCACAGTATAAGGCTGTGTCCCCCAGTCTCTTGGCACTGGTTCTGGTACCGATCTCCTGCTGTGTCAATCCCTCTGAAGACAAATGACGGATGACACCATCATTACTTACGCAATCAAATGAGTTACTAATTGGATAGTCCTGCATACTTACCTTTCATAAGATGGAACTCAACTCCAGTGATTGCCAAAGAAGCAGTACTTAGATAAGTAAATAATGCCACGTGCTTAACTACCATGGAGGAATGGGCCCACTCCATTCAAGAAGAACAACATCTTCATCGATTTAAATAATTAATATATAATGAAAAATGATTGAAAATGGCATGGTGGTGCATACTTAAATCTCACATGGAGTAGTCAGACTGATCTCTTCCTTGAATAATGAGGAATTTGAAAAATTAAATTGATAATTAATTAGTGGGCCTTTTATATTAACACTGATGAGATGGCACCAAAGTCCTAAATCTATCGCTTATGTAAAGATCTATTTACATAGCTAAATGGTGAAGTAATGAGATGATATTACATCATCAACTACCAAAATCTGACTCCAAAAGGGACTTATGCTCCATAACATTAAGTGTATTTTAAATACGTGAATTAAATGATGAATTATTAGTAGTTTTCCTAGTTTAACAGTTAAAGAAGTAAGTGTAGTATTAGATGACGGGACTGTCTGTTACAGAGGAATCCCCTAAGGAGGCTCAAAACAGTAATCACTGAATACATAATGACAGATTTTCATAATTAAATGAATAAACATTAAACAAGTGGATGGTGTTTTACGTGTGAAACCTAAATGACTGCTCAATACTAAAGAGACATTGAGTTCTTAATCATAGATTTGAACATAAAAATGAACGAATAAAGAGATACTTTCTCATAATTCACCCCTAGAGAGATAACAAAATGATATCAACAGAGATTTAAATAAAGGAAGGAAGTAAGTAAGAAAGAAAGGTAGGAAAGAAGGAAGGAAGGAAGGAGGAAAAAGAAAGAAAGAATTCACAAGATACAATTTAACACCAACAAGATGGATCCCAGACTCCACTCTACCTGGAGTAGAAAAAGACAGATTTGAATAGTGAAATATTCAGAAAGTTAGATCGTCTGTCACACTTGAGTGTGACACAAGGTGGCGCCAAACTTCAGGGATCACAGATTATATAATGAAAGAATTTAATAATTACATCTTTAAATATGTAAGCCATTGACATTTTCTCGCATCATCAATTCCTGGGTAGACTAGCCAGGTATGAAACTGTATGCTGTCACCACGCATTTTTAAAATGCCATCAGTTAATCGTCAGATAATCATAGTGTCTTGCCCGATGAATTCTGTTTGCCTGACATCATCACAAGCACCTGAATCTCTGTTGTGGTGTGGCAGGACGTGAGATAAAAGCCCAATCCTGGCGTAGCAGTAGTAGCCACAATGTTAATAACAGCTGAAAAGATGGCTACAGCAGGGGCATCACCAGCATTGCTGAGAGAGAGATGTTCTTCCTTGGTCTGAGTCATCATCCTTTTGCCAGGTCTCCTTAATTGTTCCGAACTCCTAGTGCCACTCTTTCTTCTCATGGCAGACCACAACCGATGTGAAGATGTGGAGAAAGAGCAGGTAGTCAACACCCAGTCCACCGTGCCGGCTTTGATGAAGTCCTTGTACTACTCGGAAGGCACATTTCAACCTTCTGGACTCAATTACCCAGCATCCCTCGTACTCTGGGAGATGCATAGATCATTCAGAAAACGCTCTGTCCATGTCTACAACTTTCCTAACCTTGTCCCTGACAAGTATTTGTACCCTAACCGTAATCAGTGATGGCACTGTCTATCGTTTGCATAATTTAAAGAATTAAATAAGTCAGTAATAGCTAACTGTCACAATAAATAGGGGATGTAGCATTTTACTGTCAGAGAAGCATGGCCAGACTCCATTCATGAAGGATGTCAGCATCACCAATTGAGTCAATGAATCATAAACTGTGTAGATATTGCACATTATATCCACAAGAGGGAGCTTTACAGGTCTCTTCATGGAATGGAGGATTCTTGTTTACATAACTATACAATTATTTACATTATCATGGGGATTAACACAGATTGTCAATTTAAATTAGTTAATTATGTAATTAGGGGATATGTGGCACCAGATTCCAGGTGTCATGGTCGATATAATCATTGTTTTATATAAGTAAATATTCAAATAATGAGTTCATGAAACATCATCCACTTCCCTAAGGTGGCTCCAAACCAGGCTCATGAATGATACTGTCGTGATTAATTTATTTTAACTACATAATTGATATTAAGATGGTCTATAATAATTGCCTCCCACATCGTGTCACCACAATCCACTGATCATGGATTATCTAATGTCCTATTTTAATAATCAAATAACAACATCATCAGAGGATGAAATGGTCTGCCATACTCTACACAATTGACTCTCTGTTGACTCCCACATGATTGTGGGAAACTCCCAGGTTCATCAGTTATTTAATCGCAGAGCAGAGTATTAACATGTTTAAATGCTGAACTGTCAATGTGGATGCAGGGTTTTTAGAAGATATCACATATTTAATGTTGGACGGCTGCCTCAAAAGAGATGGAGTGAAATCCAATAATCACAAAGTCTACTCTAACGAAGAGATTATCACCTTCCTGAAGGAAGTCATCAATGGCAAACTCACCTTTTGATGAATAATTGTGAGTCTTATTTGTCTTTTGTTCCATAGTTTGACTTCTTAGGAGAGAGAGTATTCATAAACAGAAGACTTTGAACTGTTTCTCCACAGACTACGTTCTCTGATGATTAGGCAATCTTGATTTTGGTAACCAGTAAAAGCTGTAGGCCCACTTCCAGAGGTGTGGCTATGCCTTGTTTAGGCGAATCAAGTGTTGTCATTAAAAGTTTTAGGAGATAGTTACCTTGGGAGACTGTAATGTCCCATGATAACACTTTCTCGAAGCTGCTCTCTGGTCCTTGGTCCATGATACCAGGATACAGAATGCAAGCAGGGTTGCCAGGCAACATTTGTGAACCAACATTCTGTCACATTCTAGTGCCCCTCCCACATGCTTAAATGAGTATACCCACCGATGAACTAACCCTACAGCCTCACGGAGTTTCTCACAAAAACAAAGCAGGGCTCTTTCTTTTGCGTTCTACATATTTACCAGTCTCTCAAGCTACAACTTGCCTGTAGAGAAATGAGCATGAAAACGAAAGCATCATTGTGTCATTCAAGTACAATGGTGAGTATTTTAAACCTGTTTTCTATGCTTCAGTTTTCTAATTTGTATACCGGAAACAATACTATTAATCGCCTATACCATAATCCTTTTCCCTTCATTGAAAATAAAATTAACTCCTCTGCATCCTCTTACCTTTAGAAGAGCTTGATCCCATGGTTTCTCAGAGTTGTTTAGATTTCCATTAGGCTGATTATTAAGGATTTTGAGCAGTGTCTTCTGTTTCTTTCAGTCATTTTGGATTCCTCAATTGACTGTTCTCTATTAAGTCCTGTACCCTGCTTCCTAATTTGGTTATTTAGAGTTATTTATTGTTGGTGGTATCATGTTAACAGCCCGACAGAGTTCATTAGTTGAGATTCCCTGATCAGGAGATTATTCATTTATTTCATTTTTAATATCGGTTGTCACTGTGTCCTTCATGGGTCAGGTCTGTTACAACCTCTCAGAAACTGATGATGCGCAACAGTACAGTTTTTTTTTTTTTTTTTAAATCGTGTAATCATTCGATTGTTAAAAATCTACTATTGCGTAATCAGTAATCACTGTATAAGGCAGTGTCTCCCATTCTCTGGACCCTGCTTCTGGTACCGATCTCCTGCTGTGCCAATGACACAGCAGCCAAATGACAGATGACACCATCATTACTTATGCAATCAAATAAGTTAATAATTGGATAGTCCTCCATATTTAACTTTCAAAAGATAGAACCAAACTCCAGTGATTGTCAAGGAAGTAATCCTTAGATAATTCAAAAAGCCACGTGATTAACTCCCATGGAGGTTTGGCCCGACTCCAGTAGAGAAAAACAACATCTTAATCGATTTTAATAATTAATACATAATGAAAAATGATTGAAAAATGACATGGTGGTAAATACTTAAATCCTACATGGAGTAGTCAGACTGATCTCTTACGGGAATTATGATGTTTTTAAAATATTAAATTGACAATTAATTATTGGGCCTTTTATATTAACACTGATGAGATGGTACCAAAGTCCTAAACCTATCGCTGATGTAAAGATATATTTACTTAGCTAAATGATGAAGTAACGAGATGATATAACATCATCAACTTCCAAAATCTGACTCCAAACGGGTCTTATGGTCCATAATATTACCTGAAGTTGAAATACGTAAATTAAATGATGAGTTATTCCTTAATTTCCTAGTTTAACTGTTAAAGAAGTAAGTGTAGTATTAGATGACCTGATGGCCTGGTACTATGGTCTCCCCAAAGGAGGCTCAAAACTCTAGTGATGACTGAATACATAAAGACAGATGTTCATAATTAAATGAATAAACATTAAACAAGTGGATGGTGTTTTATGCGTGAAGCCTAAATGATTGCTCAATAATGAAGAGACATTGAGTTCTTAATCATAAATTTGAACAAAAAATGAATGAATAAAGAGATAGTTTCTCATAATTCACACCTAGAGATATAACAAAATAATATCAACATTGATTTAAATAAAGAAAGTAAGAAAGAAAGATTGAAATAAAGAAAAAAGAAAGAAAGAAAGAATTCACAAGATACAATTTAACACCAACAAGGTGGATACAGACTCCTCTCTCCTTGGAATAGAAAAAGACAGATTTGAATAATGAAATAATAAGATAGTTAGATGGTCTTTCACACTTGAGTCACACAAGGAGGCGCCACACTTCAGGAATCACAGATTATTTAATGAAAGAATTTAATAATTACATCTTTAAATATGTAAGCCGTTGACATTTTTTGGTATCATCAATTGCTGGTCAGACTTGCCAGGTATGAATCGGTATGCTGTCATCACGCATTTTTAACAGGCCATCGGTTAATCATCAGATAATCATACTGTCTTGCCTAATGAAATCTGTTGGCCTGACCTCATCACAAGCGCCTGAATGTCTGTTGTGGTGCGGCAGGACATGAGATAGTGGGCTCAATCCTGGCGTAGCCGTAGTAGCCACAATGTTGATAACAGCTGAACAGGTGGCTGCAGAAGGGGCATCAATACCATAGCTGAGAGAGAGATGCTCTTCCGTGTTCTGAGTTGTCATCCTTTTGCCAGGTCTCAGTGATGGTGCCGACCTCCTAGGTGCCACTCCTTCTTCTCATGGTAGATCACAACCTATGTGAAGATGTGGAGGGAGAACAGGTAGTCAACAGCCAGACCACCGTGCCGGCCTTGGTGAAGTCCTTGTACTTTTCAGAGGGCACCGTGCAACCTTCTGGACTCAATCACCCAGCATCCCTCGCACTCTGCAAGATGCATAGATCATTGAGAAAATGCTCTGCCCATGTCTACAACTTTCCTAACCTTGTCCCTGACAGATTTTTGCATCATAACCTTAATCGGTGATGGCACTGTCTGTCGTTTACATAATTTAAAGAATTAAATAAGTGACTAATAGCTAACTGTCACAATAAATAGGGGATGTAGCATTCTACAGGCAGGGAAGCATGGCCAGACTCCAGTCATGAAGGATGTCATCATCATCAGTTGAGTCAATGAATCAAACAATGTGAAGATATTGCACATTCTCCACAAGAGGGAGCTTTACAGGTCTCTTCATGGAATGGAGGATTGTTGTTTACATAACTATACAAATATTTACATTATCTTGGGGATTAACACATATTGTCAATTTAAATACATTAATTGTGTAAATAGATGATCTGTGGCACCAGATTCCAGGTGTCATGGACGTTATAATCATTGTTTTATATAATTAAATAACCAAATAATGAATTCATGTAACATTATCCACTTCCCTAAGGTGGCTCCAAACCACGCTCATGAACGATGCTGTTGTGATAAATTTAAATATTTTAACTACATAATTGATATTAAGATGGTCTATAATAATTGCCTCCCACATCACATCACCACAATCCACTGATCATGGATTATCTAATGTCCTATTTTAATAATCAAATAACAACATCATCAGAGGATGAAATGGTCTGCCATACTCCACACAATTGACTCTCTGTTGACTCCCACATGATTGTGGGAAACACCCAGGTTCATCAGTTATTTAATTGCAGAGCAGAGTAGTAACATGTTTAAATGCTGAAATGTCATTGTGGATGCAGGGTTTTTAGAAGATATCATATATTTATTGTTGGGCGGCTGCTTCAAAAGAGATGGAATGAAATCCAATGATCACAAAGTCTACTCTAACAAAGAGATTATCACCTTCCTGAAGGAAGTCATCAATGGCAAAGTCACCTTTTGATGAATAATTGTGAGTCATATTTGTCTTGTGTTCCATAGCTTGAGTTCTTAGGAAAGAGAGTATTCATAAACAGAAGACTTTGAACTGTTTCTCCACAGACTACGTTCTCTGATGATTAGGCAGTCTTGATTTTGGTAAAGAGTAAAAGCTGTAGGCACACTTCCAGAGGTGTGGCTATGCCTTGTTTAGGCGAATCAAATGTTGTTATTAAAAGTTTTAGGAGATAGTTACCTGGGGAGACTGTAATGTCCCATGATAACACTTTCTCGAAGCTGCTCTCTGGTCTTTGGTCCATGATACCAGGATACAGAATGCAAGCAGGGTTGCCAGGCAACATTTATGAACCAACATTCTGTCACATTCTAGTACCCCTCCCACATGCTTAAATGAGTATACCCACCGATGAACTAACCCTACAGCCTCACGGAGTTTCTCACAAAAACAAAGCAGGGCTCTTTCTTTTGCGTTCTACATATTTACCAGTCTCTCAAGCTACAACTTGCCTGTAGAGACATAAGCATAAAAACGAAAGCATCATTGTGACATTCAAGTACAATGATGAGTATTTTAAACCTGTTTTCTATGCTTCAGTTTTCTAATTTCTAGAACGGAAACAATACTATTAATCGCCTCTACCATAATCCTTTTCCCTTCATTGAAAATGAAAGTAACTCCTCTGCATCCTCTTACCTTTAGAGGAGCTTGGTCTCATGGTTTCTCAGAGTTGTTTAGATTTGCATTAGGCTGATGATTAAGGATTTTGAGCAGTGTCTTCTGTTTCTTTCAGTCATTTTGGATTCCTCAATTGACTGTTCTCTATTAAGTCCTGTACTCTGCTTCCTAATATGGTTATTTAGAGTTATTTATTGTTGGTGGTATCATGTTAACAACCCGACAGAGTTCATTAGATGAGATTCCCTGATCAGGATATTATAAATTTAATCCATTTTTAAAATCGGTGGTCACTGTGTCCTTCATGGGTCAGTTCTGTTGCAACTTATCAGAAACTGATGATGAGAAACAGTACAGTTTTTTAAAATCGTGTAATCATTTGATTGTTAAAAATGTACTACTATGTAATCAGTAATCACTCTACGAGGCAGTGTCCCCCATTCTTTGGGCACTGCTTCTTGTACCGATCTCTTGCTCTGTCAATCCCACATGACCATCATTACTTACACAATCAAGTAAGTTAATAATTGGATAGTCCTCCATACTTAACTTTCATAAGATGGAACCAAACTCCAGTGATTGTCAAGGAAGGAGTACTTAGATGATTAAATACTGCCACGTGATTAACTCCCATGGAGGAATGGCCCTACTCCAGTCAAGAAGAACAACATCTTCTTCGATTCAAATAATTAATATATAATGAAAAATGATTGAATAATGTCATGGTGGTGCATACTTAAATCCCACATGGAGTAGTCAGACTGACCTCTTCCTGGAATAATGATTTATTTATAAAATTAAATTGATAATTAATTAGCTGGCATTTTATATTAACACTGACGAGATGGCACCAAAGTCCTAAAACTATCGCTGATGTAATGACCTACTTACAGAGCTAAATGATGAAGTAATGAGATGATGTTACATCGTCTACTCACAAAATCTGACTCCAAAAGGGACTTAGGGTCCATAACATTACCTGTTTTTCAAATACGTTAATTAAATGATGAATTATTATTTAATTTCCTAGTTTAACAGGTAAATAAGTAAGTGTACTATTAGATGATGCTATGTTCTGGCACGATGGACTCCCCTAAGGATGCTAAAATCTTCACTGGTCACTGAATACATAATGACAGATTTTCATAATTCAATGAATAAACATTAAACTAGTGGATGGTGTTTTATGTGTGAAACCTAAAGATTGATCAATACTGAAGAGTCATTTAGTTCTTAATCATGCATTTGAACAATAAAATGAATGAATGAAAAGATAATTTCTCATAATTCACCCCACGAGAGATAACAAAATGATATCAACATTGATTTAAATAAATAAATAATGAAACCACAAGAGACATTTTAACACCAACAAGGGGGCTCCAGACTCCACTCTTCCTGGAGTAGAAAAAGGCAGATTTAAATAATGAAAGCATCAGATTGTTAGATCGTCTGTCACACGAGTCACACAAGGTGGCACCACACTTCAGGGTTCACAGATTATATAAAACAATTTAATGATTACATCTTTACATATCAAAGTCGTTGAAGTTTTTCGTATCATCAATACCTGGGCAGACTAGCCAGATATGAAAACGGATGCTGTCATCCCGGATTTTTAATATTCCATCAGTTAATCGTCAGATAATCATACTTTCTTGCCTGGTGAATTCTGTTGGCCTGACATCCTCACAGGTGCCTTAATCTCTGTTGAGTTGTGGCAAGACCTAAGGTAATTGGCCCATTCCTGGCATACCAGTAGTAGCCAAAATGTTGATATCAGCTGAAAAGGTGGCTGCAGCAGGGGCATCAACATCATAGCTGAGAGAGAGATGTTCTTTCGTGTTCTGAGTCGTCATCCTTTTGCCAGTTCTCTTTGATGGTGCCGACCTGCTAGTGCCACTACATCTTCTAGACCTAGACCAAAACCTATGTGAAGATGTGGAGGAAGAGCAAGTAGTCAACACCCAGACCACCATGCAGACCTTGGAAAAGTTCTTTTACTTCTCGGAGGGCACCATGCAATCTTCTGGACTCTATTCTCCAGCATCCCTAGTGGTCTGGAAGACGCATAGACATTCAGAACATGCTCTGCCCATGTGTACAAGTTTCCTAAATTGTTGCTGACAGATATTTGCAAACTAAAATTAATCTGTGATGGCATTGTCTGTCATTTAAGTAATTTAAAGAATTAAATGAGTCAGTGATAGCTAACTGTCCCAATAAAGAGGTGATGTAGCATTTAACTGGCAGGGAGGTATGGCCAGACTCCAGTCATGAAGGATGTCATGATCATGGAGTCAATGAATCATAAAACGTGTAGATATTGCACATTATCTTCAAAAGAGGGAGCTTTACAGGACTCTTCATGGAATGGAGGATTGTTGTCTACATAAGTATACAAATGTTTATATTATCTTTGGGATTAACACAGATTGTCAATTTAAATTAATTAATTATGTAATTAGATGATCTGTGGCACCAGATCAGGTGTCATGGACGATATAATCATTGTTTATCTAATTAAATAATCAAATAATGAGTTCATGTAACATCATCCAATTTCCTAGGTGGCTCCAAACCAGGCTTATGAATGATGCCGTCATGATTACTTTAAATATTTTAACTACATAATTGATATTAAGATGGTCTATAATAATTGCCTCCCACATTGTGTCACCGCAATCCACTGATCATAGAATATCTAATTTCCTATTTTAATGATCAAATAACAACATAATGAGAGGATGAAATGGTCTGCCACGCTCCACACAATTGCCTCTCAGTTGACTCCCACATGATTTTGGGAAACTCCCAGGTTCATCCCTTATTTAATCGCAGAGCAGAGTAGGAACATGTTTAAATGCTGAACTCTCATTGTGTATGCAGGGTTTTTAGAAGATATCACATATTTAATGTTGGGCGGCTGCCTCAAAAGAGATGGACTGAAATCCAATAATCACTAAGTCCACTCTAACAAACGGATTATCACAATCCTGAAGGAAGTCGACAATGGCAAACTCACCTTTTGATGAATAAATGTGAGTCTTATTATCTTTGTGTCCATAATATTACTTGTTAGGAGAGAGAATTCATAAACAGAAGATTTTGAACTGTTTGTCCACAGACGATGTTCTCTCATGATTAGGTAATCTTGAATTTGGTAACCAGTAAAAGCTGTATCCAAACTTCCAGATATTTGGCTGTGACTTGGTTAGGCGAATCAAATGCTGTCATTGAAAGTTTTTGGAGATAGTTATCTTGGGAGACTGTAATGTCCCATGATAACTCTTTCTCAAAGCTGCTCTCTGGTCCTTGGCCCATGCTACCAGGATACAGAATGCACGCAGGGTTGCCAGGCAACATTTATGAACCAACATTCTGTCACATTCTAGTGCCCCTCCCACATGCTAAAAGGAGCATACCCACCTATTAACTAACTTTACCGCCCCACTGTGTTTCTCACAAAAACAAAGCAGGGCTCTTTCTTTTGAGTTTTACATATATACCCATCTCTCAAGCTACAAAATGCCTATAGTGACATAGGCATGGCAATGAAAGCAACATTATGCCATTCAAGTACAATAATGAGTATTTTGAACCTGCTTTCTATGCTGCAATTTTCTAATTTCTAGAAAAGAAACAATAAATTTAATTGCCTCAACAATAATCCTTTTCCCTTTCTTGAAAATAAAATAAACTCCTCTTCATCCTCTTACCTTTAGAGGAGCTTGATCCCATGGTTTCTCAGAGTTGTGTAGATTTGCATTAGGCTGATGATTAAGGATTTTGAGCAGTGTCTTATATTTCTGTCAGTCATTTTGGATTCCTCCATTGACTGTTCTCTATTAAGTCCTGTACCCTCTTTCTAATATGGTTATTTAGAGTTATTTATTGTTGGTGGTGTGTCAGGTTAACAGCCGGACAGAGTTCATTAGATGACATTCCCTGATGAGGAGATTATTCAGTTATTCCATTTTTAAAATCGGTTGTCACTGTGTCCTTCATGGGTCAGTTCTGTTGCAACCTATCAGAAACTGATGATACGAAACAGTACAGTTTCATGTAATCATTCGATTGTTAAAAATCTACTATTACATAATCAGTAATCACTGCATAAGGCAGTGTCCCCCATTCTCTGGGCACTGTTTCTGGTAATGATCTCTTGCACTGTCAATCCCATAACAGCCACATGAGGGATGACACCATCATTACTTACGCAATCAAGTAAGTTAATAATTGGATAGTCCTCCATACTTAACTTTCATAAGATGGAACCAACCTCCAGTGATTGTCAAGGAAGGAGTACTTAGATTATTAAATACTGCTACGTGATTAAGTCCCATGGAGGAATGGCCCTACTCCAGTCAAGAAGAACAACATCTTCATCGATTCAAATAAGTAATATATAATGAAAAATGATTGAATAATGTCATGGTGGTGCATATTTAAATCCCACATGGAGTAGTTAGACTGACCTCTTCCTGGAATAATGATGTTTTTATAAAATTAAATTGATAATAAATTAGCTGGCGTTTTATAGTAACACTGACAAGATGGCACCAAAGTCGAAAACGATCGCTGATGTAATTACCTACTTACAGAGCTAAAGGATGAAGTAATGAGATGATGTTACCTCGTCTACTCACAAAATCTGACTCCAAAAGGTACTTAGGGTCCATAAAATTAACTGTATTTCAAATACGTTAATTAAGTGATGAATTATTATTTAATTTCCTAGTTTAACAGGTAAATAAGTAAGTGTACTATTAGATGATGCTATGTTCAGGCACGATGGACTCCCCTAAGGAAGCTTAAATCTTCACTGGTAACTGAATACATAAGGACAGATTTTCATAATTCAATGAATAAACATTAAACTAGTGGATGGTGTTTTATGTGTGAAACCTAAAGATTGATCAATACTGAAGAGACATTGAGTTCTTAATCATACATTTGAACAATAAAATGAATGAATGAAAAGATAATTTCTCATAATTCACCCCTAGAGAGATAACAAAATGATATCAACATTGATTTAAATAAATAAATAATGAAACCACAAGAGACATTTTAACACCAACAAGGGGGCTCCAGACTCCACTCTTCCTGGAGTAAAAAAAGGCAGATTTAAATAATGAAAGCATAAGATTGTTAGATCGTCTGTCACATTTGAGTCACACAAGGTGGCACCACACTTCAGGGTTCACAGATTACATAATGAAACAATTTAATGATTACATCTTTACATATTTAAGTCGTTGAACTTTTCTGTATCATCAATACCTGGGCAGACTTGCCAGATATGAAAACGGATGCTGTCATTACGGATTTTTAATATTCCATCAGTTAATCGTCAATCATACTTTCTTGCCTGGTGAATTCTGTTGGCCTGACATCCTCACCGGTACCTGAATCTCTGTTGTGTTGCGGCAGGACCTGAGGTAATTGGCCCATTCCTGGCATACCAGTAGTAGCCAAAATGTTGATATCAGCTGAAAAGGTGGCTGCAGCAGGGGCATCAACATCATAGCTGAGAGAGAGATGTTCTTCCGTGTTCTGAGTCGTCCTCCTTTTCCAGGTCTCGGTGATGGTGCCGACCTCCTAGTGCCACTACATCTTCTAGACGTAGACCACAACCGATGTGAAGATGTGGAGGAAGAGCAAGTAGTCAACACCCAGACCCCCATGCAGACCTTGGTAAAGTTCTTTTACTTCTCGGAGGGCACCAACAATCTTCTGGACTCTGTTCTCCAGCATTTCTAGTGGTCTGGAAGACGCATAGACATTCAGAACATGCTCTGCCCATGTCTACAAGTTTCCCAATTTGTCGCTGATAGATATTTGCAACCTAAAAATGATCGGTGTTGGCATTGTCTGTCGTTTAAGTAATTTAAAGAATTAAATAAGTCAGTGATAGCTAACTGTCCCAATAAAGAGGTGATGTAGCATTTAACTGGCAGGGAAGTATGGCCAGACTCCAGTCATGAAGAATGTCATCATCATCCATTGAAACCATGAATCATAAACTGTGATAATATTGCACATTAACGCCACAAGAGGGAGCTTTACGGGTCTCTTCATGGAATGGACAATTTTTGGTTTACATAATTACACTCATATTTACATTATCTTGGGGATTAACACAGATTGTCAATTTAAATACATCAATTATGTAATTAGGTGATCTGTGGCACCAGATTCCAGGTGTCATGGATGATATAATCATTGTTTTATATAATTAAATAATCAAATAATTAGTTCATGTAACATCATCTACTTCCCTAAAGTGGCTCCAAACCAGGGTAATGAACGATGCTGTCGTGATTAATGTAAATAATTTAACTACATAATTGATATTAAGATGGTCTATGATACTTGCCTCCCACATCGCGTAACCACAATCCGCTGATCATGGATTATCTAATGTCCTATTTTAATAATCAAATAACAACATAATCAGAGGATGAAATGGTCTGCCATTCTCCACACAATTTTCTCTCAGTTGACTCCCACATGATTGTGGGAAATTCAAAGTTTCATCCCTTGTTTAATCGCAGAGCCGAGTAGTAACATGTTTAAATGCTGAACTGTCATTGGGTATGCAGGGTTTTTAGAACATATCACATATTTAATGTTGGACGGCTGCCTCAAAAGAGATGGACTGAAATCTAATAATCGCTAAGTCTACTCTAACAAATGGATCATCACCTTCCTGAAGGAAGTCAACAATGTAAAACTCACCTGTTTGATGAATAATCGTGAGTCTTATTACCTTTTAGTCCGTGGTTTTACTTCTTAGGATAGAGAGTATTCATAAACAGAACACTCTGAACTGTTTCTCCACAGAATATGTTCTCTGATGATTAGGTAATCTTGAATTTGGTAAACAGGAAAAGCTGTAGGCACACTTCCAGAGGTGTGGCTCTGACTTTGTTAGGAGAATCAAATGCTGTCATGAAAAGTTTAAGGAGATAGTTATCTTGGCAGACTGTAATGTCCCATGATAACACTTTCTCGAAGCTGTTAACTTGTCCTTGGCCCATGATACCAGGATACAGAATGCAAGGAGGTTTGCCAGGCAACATTTATGAACCAACATTCTGTCACATTCTAGTGCCCCTCCCACAGGCTAAAAGGAGTATACCCACCGGTGAACTAACCCTACAGCCTCACTGAGTTTCTCACAAAAACAAAGCAGGGCTCTTTCTTTTGAGTTCTACATATTTACCCGTCTCTCAAGCTACAACATGCCTATGGTGACATAAGCATGAAAACGAAAGAATCATTGTGCCATTCAAGTACAATGATGAGTATTTTACTCTTGTTTTCAATTCTTCAATTTGCTAATTTCTAGAATGGAAACAATACAGTTAATGGCCTCTACCATAATCCTTTTCTCTTTATTGAAAATAAAATAAACTCCTCTTCATCCTCTTACCATTAGAGGAGCTTGATCCCATGGTTTCTCAGAGTTGTGTAGATTTGCATTAGGCTGATGATTAATGATTTTGAGCAGTGTCTTATGTTTCTTTCAGTCATTTTGGATTCCTCAATTGACTGTTCTCTATTAAGTCCTGTATCCTGCTTCCTAATATGGTTATTTAGAGTTATTTATTGTTGGTGGTGTGTCATGTTATCAGCCCGACAGAGTTTGTGAGATGAGATTCCTGATCAGGAGTTCATACAGTTATTCCGTTTTTAAAATCGGTGGTCAATGTGTCCTTCATGGGTCAGTTCTGTTGCAACCTCTCAGAAACTGATGATTGGAAACAGTACAGTTTTTTTATTATCGTGTAATCATTCGATTGTTAAAAATGTACTATTACCTAATCAGTAATCACTGTATGAGGCAGTGTCCCCCATTCTCTGGGCACTGCTTCTGGTACCAATCTGATGCTGTGTCAATCCCACAGCAGCCACTTGACGGTTGACACCATCAATTCTTACGCAATCAAATAAGTTAATAATTGGATAGTCCTCCATACTTAACTTTCATAAGATGGAACCAAACTCCAGTGATTGTCAAGGAAGTAGTACTTAGATGATTAAATACTGCCACGTGATTAACTCCCATGGAGGAATGGCCACACTCCAGTCAAGAAGAACAACATCTTCATCGATTCAAATAATGAATATATAATAAAAAATGATTGAGTAATGTCATGGTGGTGCATACTTAAATGCCACATGGGGTAGTCAGACTGGTCTCTTCCTGGAATAATGATTTATTTATAAAATTAAATTGATAATTTATTAGCTGGCGTTTTTTGTGAACACTGATGAGATGGCACCAAATCCTAAAACTATTGCTGATTTAATGGCCTATTTACCGAGCTAAATGATGAAGTAATGAATTCATGTTACATCGTCTACTCACAAAATCTGACTCCAAAGTGACTTAGGGTCCATAACAATATCTGTATTTCAAATGAATATATTAAGTGATGAATTATTATTTAATTTCCTAGATTAACAGGTAAATAAGCAAGTGTACTATTAGATGGTGTGATGTTCTGGCACGATGGACTCCCCCAAGGAGGCTAAAAACTTCAGTGGTCACTGAATAAATAATGACAGATTTTCATAATTCAATAAGTAATATTAAACTAGTGGATTGTGTTTTATGTGCAAACCCTAAAGATTGCTCAATACTGAAGACACATGAGTTCTTAATGATAGATTTGAACAATAAAATGAACGAATGAAGAGATAATTTCTAATAATTCACCCCTAGAGAGATAACAAAATGAGATCAACATTGATTTTAATAAATAAATAATGAAATCAAAAGAGACACTTTAACACCAACACGGGGGCTCCAGACTCCACTCTTCCTAGAGTAGAAAAAGACAGATTTAAATAATGAAACCATCAGATTGTCAGATCGTCTGTCACACTTGAGTCACAACAGGTGGCACCACACTTCAGGGTTCACAGAATATAATGAAACAATTTAATGTTTACATCTTTACATATCTAAGTCGTCTTACTTTTTTGTATCATCAATTCCTGGGAAGACTTGCCAGATATGAGAACGGATGCTGTCATCACAGATTATTTAATATTCCATCAGTTAATCATCAGATAATCATATTTTCTTGCCTGGTGAATTCTGTTTTTCTGACATCCTCACCGGTGCCTGAATCTCTGTTGTGTTGCGGCAGGACCTGAGGTAATTGGCCCATTCCTGGCATACCAGTAGTAGCCAAAATGTTGATATCAGCTGAAAAGGTGGCTGCAGCAGGGGCATCAACAGCATAGCTGAGAGAGAGATGTTCTTCCGTGTTCTGAGTCGTCATCCTTTTGCCAGGTTTCGGTGATAGTGCCGACCTCCTAGTGCTGCTACATCTTCTAGACGTAGACCACAACCGATGTGAAGATGTGGAGGAAGAGCAAGTAGTCAACACCCAGACCACTATGCAGACCTTGGTAAACTCATTGTACTTCTCAGAGGAAACCATGCAATCTTCTGGACTCTATTCTCCAGCATTCCTAGTGGTCTGGAAGACGCATAGGCATTCAGAAAATGCTCTGCCCATGTCTACAAGTTTCCTAATTTGTCGCTGACAGATATCTGCAACCTAATAATAATCGGTGTTGCCATTGTCTGTCGTTTAAGTAATATAAAGAATTAAATAAGTCAGTGATAGCTAACTGTCCCAATAAAGAGGTGAGGTAGCATTTAAAAGGCAGGGAATTATAGCCAGACTCCATTCATGAAGAATGTCATCATCATCCATTGAAACCATTAATCATAAAATATGATGATATTGCACATTAACGCCACAAGAGGGAGTTTACAGGTCTCTTCATGGAATGGGGGATTTTTGGTTTACATAATTACACGCTGATTTACGTTATCTTGGGGAGTAACACAGACTGTCAATTTTAATACATTAATTATGTAATTAGATGATGTGTGGCACCAGATTCCAGGTGTCATGGATGATATAATCATTGTTTTGTATGATTAAATAATCAAATAATGAGTTCATGTAACATCATCCACTTCCCTAAGGTGGCTCCAAACCAGGGTCATGAACGATGCTGTCGTGATTAATGTAAATATTTTAACTACATAATTGATATTAAGATGGTCTATAATAATTGCCTCCCACATCACGTCACTACAATCCACTGATCATGGATTATATAATGTCCTATTTTAATAATCAAATACCAACATAATCAGAGGATGAAATGGTCTGCCATTCTCCACACAACTGTCTCCCACATGATTGTGGGAAACTCCCATGTTCATCCCTTATTTAATCCCAGAGCACAGTAGTAACATGTTTAAATTCTGAACTGCCATTGTGTTTGCAGGGTTTTTAGAAGATATCAAATATTTAATGTTGGACGGCTGCCTCAAAAGAGATGGACTGAAATCTAATAAGGAAGTCAACAATGTCAAACTCACCTTTTTGATGAATAATCGTGAGTCTTTTTTATCTTTTGTTCCATAGTTTTTCTTCTTAGGGGAGAGAGTATTCTTAAACAGAAGACTCTGAACTGTTTCTTCACAGACTACGTTCTCTGATGATTAGGTAATCTTGAATTTGGTAACCAGTAAAAGCTGTAGGCACACTTCCAGAGGTGTGGCTCTGACTTGGTTAGGCGAATCAAATGCTGTCTTGAAAAGGTTTAGGAGATACTTATCTTGGGTGACTGTAATGGCCCATGATAACACTTTCTCGATGCTGGTCTCTCGTCCTTGGCCCATGATACCAGGATACAGAATGCAAGGAGGTTTGCCAGGCAACATTTATGAACCAACATTCTGTCACATTCTATTGCCCCTCCCACAGGCTTAAAGGAGTATACCCACCGGTGAACTAACCCTACAGCCTCACTGAGTTTCTCACAAAAACAAAGCAGGGCTCTTTCTTTTGAGTTCTACATATTTACCCGTCTCTCAAGCTACAACATGCCTATAGTGACATAAGCATGAAAACGAAAGAATCATTGTGCCATTCATACAATGATGAGTATTTTACTACTGTTTTCAATTCTTCAATTTGCTAATTTCTAGAATGGAAACAATACAGTTAATCGCCTCTACCATAATCCTTTACTCTTTATTGAAAATAAAATAAACTCCTCTTCATCCTCTTACCATTAGAGGAGCTTGATCCCATGGTTTCTCAGAGTTGTGTAGATTTGCATTAGGCTGATGATTAATGATTTTGAGCAGTGTCTTATGTTTTTTTCAGTCATTTTGGATTCCTCAATTGACTGTTCTCTATTAAGTCCTGTACCCCGCTTTCTTTTTTTTTTTATGCATATAGAGTATTTTTTATTTAATTTTATATAACAAAGTCCAATTAAATAAAAACAAACATTTATACACAATATTTGGGAATTTGGGCGTCGTTCTTTCCAAACTACTTCCTGCTGGTAAGGGGCGCTGTCTTGGGGGATTCAAAGAAGATTCAGATATCCTAGCTGTAGTCTGTAGGGCTGTTTTGTCCAGCTGTTTGTAATGTAGGATCAGATTGTACTCTGTTTCAGGCGGTCTGGTGTGATCAAACCACATTAGTCTGGAAGGAATCCACATCTTTTCATTTTCTGTGGAAACAAAAATAGAAATACTTTTCCCCAGTAACTTGTTCTTCAACTTAAATTTTGGAGTCAAAGCGTTTTTTTTTTATTATTTTACATGTCGATCCCAGTTCCCTCTCCCTCCCTCCCCCCAACCCCTCCCTCCCTCCTTCCCTCCCTTTTGCCCTCTCTACCCTCTCCCATGCACTCTAAACAGCCTCCCCTCCCAACCCCCCACCACAATACAATATGTAGGGGAAGGCCATCCAGTTGGGGTCATGTAGATCTGACAGGTCCTGTGAAGTAGGGACTAGGGCTTCTCTCCTATCTCTAGAATAAGGCAGTTATCCCTCCATGGGGGATATGTTTGCAAAGTCCTTTTGTGCACCAGGGATACATCCTGGCTCCACTGTCTGAGGTCTCTTAGGCTGCTCAGACCTTCTGGCTGAGACCCATATTCAGGGGGGTCCGAGTCAGACCCCTGTTGGCTTCCCAGCTATCAGTCTAGTGGCCCTTAGCTCCTCCTTGTTCAGGTAAGCTGTCTCTATTGTACCCCGCTTTCTAAGATGGTCATTTAGAGTTATTTATTGTTGGTGGTGTGTCATGTTATCAGCCCGAAAGAGTTCGTGAGATGAGATTCCCTGATCAGGAGATTATACAGTTATTCCGTTTTTAAAATCTGTTGTCACTATGTCCTTCATGGGTCAGTTCCTTTGCAACCTCACAGTAACTGATGATGCGAAACAGTACAGTTTTTATTTAAAAACGTGTAATCATTCGATTTTTAAAAATGTACTAATACGTAATCAGTAATCACTGTATGAGGCAGTGTCCCCCATTCTCTGGGCACTGCTTCTGGTACCGATCTGCTGCTGTGTCAATCCCACAGCAGCCACATGACGGATGACACCATCATTACTTCCGCAATCAAGTAAGTTAATAATGGGATGGTCCTCCATACTTAACTTTCATAAGATGGAACCAAACTCCAGTGATTGTCAAGGAAGGAGTAATCAGATGATTAAAAACTGCCACGTGATAAACTCCCATGGAGGAATGGCCCTACTCCAGTCAAGAAAACAACATCTTCATCGATTCAAATAATGAATATATAATGAAAAATGATTGAGTAATATCATGGTGGTGCATACTTAAATCCCACATGGAGTAGTCAGACTGGTCTCTTCGTGGAATAATGATTTATTTATAAAATTAAATTGATAATTAATTAGCTGGCGTTTTATACTCACACTGAGGAGATAGCACCAAATTCCTTAATCTATCGCTGATATAATGACCTATTTACAGAGATAAATGATGAAGTAATGAGATGATGTTACATCGTCTACTCACAAAATCTGACTCCAAAAGGGACTTAGGGTCCATAACATTACCTGTATTTCAAACACGTTAATTAAGTGATGAATTATTATTTAATTTCCTAGTTTAACCGGTAAATAAGTAAGTGTACTATTAGATGATGCGATGATCTGGCACGATGGACTCCCCTAAGGAGGCTAAAAATTTTAGTGGTCACAGAATACATAATGACAGATTTTCATAATTCAATGAATAAATATTAAACTAGTGGATGGTGTTATATGCACGAAACCTAAAGATTGATCAATACTGAAGAGTCATTGAGTTCTTAATCATAGATTTGAACAATAAAATGAATGAATGAAGAGATAATTTCTCATAATTCACCCCTAGAGAGATAACAAAATGATATCAACATTGATTTAAATGAATGAATAATGAAATCACAAGAGACATTTTAACACCAACAAGGGGGCTCCAGACTCCACTCTTCCTGGAGTAGAAAAAGACAGATTTAAATAATGAAAGCATCAGATTGTTAGATCGTCTGTCACACTTGAGTCACACAAAGTGGCACCACACTTCAGGGTTCACAGATTATATAATGAAGCAATTTAATAATTGCATCTTTACATATCTAAGTCGTTGAAATTTTTCTTATCATCGATTCCTGGGCAGATTTGCCAGATATGAAAATGGATGCTGTCATCACAGATTTTTTAATATTCCATCCGTTAATCGTCAGATAATCATACTTTCTTGCCTGGTGAATTCTGTTGGCCTGACATCCTGACCGGTGCCTGAATCTCTGTTGTGTTGCGGCAGTACCTTAGGTAATTGGCCCATTCCTGGCATACCAGTAGTAGCCAAAATGTTGATATCAGCTGAAAAGTTGGCTGCAGCAGGGGCATCAACAGCATAGCTGAGAGAGAGATGTTCTTCCGTGTTCTGAGTCGTCATCCATTTGCCAGGTCTCGGTGATGGTGCCGACCTACTAGTGCCGCTACATCTTCTAGACGTAGACCACAACCGATGTGAAGATGTGGAGGAAGAGCAAGTAGTCAACACCCAGACCACCATGCAGACCTTGGAAAAGTTCTTGTACTTCTTGGAGGGCACCATGCAATCTTCTGGACTCTATTCTCCAGCATTCCTAGTGGTCTGGAAGACGCATAGACATTCAAAACATGCTCTGCCCATGTCTACAAGTTTCCTAAATTGTTGATGACAGATATTTGCAACCTAAAAATAATCGGTGATGGCATTGTCTGTCGTTTAAGTAATTTAAAGAACTAAATATAAGTCAGTGATAGCTAACTGTCCCAATGAAGACGTGATGTAGCATTTAACTTGCAGGGAAGTATGGCCAGACTCCAGTCATGAAGAATGTCATCATCATCCTTTGAAACCATGAATCATAAACTGTGATGATATTGTACAGTAACGCCACACGAGGGAGCTTTACAGGTGTCTTCTTGGAATGGACAATTTTTGGTTTACATAATTACACTCATATTTACATTACCTTGGGGATTAACACAGATTGTCAATTTAAATACATTAATTATGTAATTAGGTGATCTGTGGCACCAGATTCCAGGTGTCATGGACGATATAATCATTGTTTTATATAATTAAATAATGAAATAATAAGTTCATGTAACATTATCCACTCACAAAGGTGGCTCCAAACCAGGCACTTGAACGATGCTATCATGATTAATTTAAATATTTTAGCTACAAAATTGATATTAAGATGGTCTATAATAATTGCCTCCCACATCGCGTCACCACAATCCACTGATCATGGATTATCTAATGTCCTATTTTAATAATCAAATAACAAAATAATGAGAGGATGAAATGGTCTGCTATGCTCCACACAATTGAGTCTGAGTTGACTCCCACATGATTGTGGGAAACTCCCAGGTTCATCCCTTATTTAATCGCAGAGCAGAGTAGTACCATTTTTAAATGCTGAACTCTCTTTGTGTATGCAGGGTTTTTAGAAGATATCACATATTTAATGTTGGACGGCTGACTCAAAAGAGATGGACTGAAATCTAATAATCACTAAGTCTACTCTAACAAACGGATTTTCACCTTCGTGAAGGAAGTCAACAATGTCAAACTCGCCCTTTTGATGAATAATCGTAGTCTTATTATCTTTTGCAACATAGTTTTACTTCTGAGGAGAGAGAGTATTCATAAACAGAAGACTGTGAACTGTTTCTCCACCGACTACGTTCTCTGATTATTAGGTAATCTTGGATTTGGTAACGAGAAAATCTGTAGGCACACCTCCAGAGGTGTGGATATGACTTGTTTAGGTGAAACAAATGCTGTCATGAAAAGTTTTAGGAGATAGTTACCTTGGGAGACTGCAATGTCCCATGATAACACTTTCTCGAAGCTGCTCTCTGGTCCTTAGCCCATGATACCAGGATCCAGAATGCAAGCAGGGTTGCCAGGCAACATTTATGAACCAACATTTTGTTACATTCTAGTGCCCCTCACGCATGCTAAAAGGAGTATACCCACCAATGAACAAACCTTACATCCTCACCGAGTTTCTCACAAAAAGAAAGCAGGGCTCTTTCTTTTGAGTTCTACATATTTACCAGTCTCTCGAGCTACAACGTGCCTATAGTGACATAAGCACGAACACGAAAGCATCATTGTGCCATTCAAGTACAATGATGAGTATTTTAAACCTGTTTTCTATGCTTCAATTTTCTAATTTCTGGAAGAAAACAATAGAATTAATCGCCTCTACCACAATCCTTTTCTCTTTATTGAAAATAAAATAAACTCCTCTTCATTCTCTTACCTTTAGAGGAGCTTGATCCCATGGTTTCTCAGAATTGTTTAGATTTGCATTAGGCTGATGATTACGGATTTTGAGCAGTGTCTTATGTTTCTTTCAGTCATTTTGGATTCCTCACATGACTGTTCTCTATGAAGTCCTGTACCCCGCTTTCTAATATGGTATTTAGAGTGATTTATTGCTGGTGGTGTGTCATGTTATCAGCCCGACAGCTTTAATTAGAGGAGATTCCCTGATCAGGAGATTATTCAGTTATTCCATTTTTAAAATCGGTGTTCACTGTGTCCTTCATGGGTCAGTTCTGTTGCAACCTCTCAGAAACCGATGGTGTGAAACAGTACAGTTTTTTAAAATCGTGTAATCATTCGATTGTTAAAAATCTACTATTACCTAATCAGTAATCACCGTATAAGGCAGTGTCTCCCTTCTCTGGGCACTGCTTCTGGTACCGATGTCCTGCTGTGTCAATCCCACAGAAGCCAAATGAGAGATGACACCATCATTACTTATGCAATCAAATGAGTTAATATTTGGATAGTCCTCCATACTTAACTTTCTTACGATATAACCCAACTCCAGTGATTGCCTAGGAAGTATTACTTAGATCATCAAATAATGCCACGTGATTAACTCACTTGGAGGAATGGGCCGACTCCAGTCAAGAAAACAACAACTTCATCGATTTAAATAATGAATATATAATGAAAAATGATTGAATAATGTCATGGTGGTGCATACTTAAATCCCACAAGGAGTAGTCAGACTGATCTCTTCCTGGAATAATGAGGAATTTAAAATTTTGAATTGAAAATTAATTAGTGGGCCTTTTATATTACCACTGATGAGATGGCACCAAAGTACTAAATCTATCGCTGATGTAAAGATCTATTTATATCGCTAAATGGTGAAGTAATGAGATAATATTACATCATCAACTACCAAATTCTGACTCCAAAAGAGACTTATGGTCCATAACATTACCTGTACTTTAAATACACATATTAAATGATGAATTCTTACTTAATTTCCTAGTTTAACAGTTAAAGAAGTAAGTGTAGTATTAGATGATGTGATGGTCTGGTACAACTGTCTCCACTAAGGAGGCTCAAAACTCCAGTAATCACTGAATACATAATGACAGATTTTCATAATTAAATGAAGAAACATTAAAAAGGCCGATGGTATTTTATGCGTGAAGCCTAAATGATTGCTCCATATTGAAGAGACTTTGAGTTCTTAATCATAGAATTGAACAAAAAAAAATGAATGAATAAAGAGATAGTTTCTCATAATTCACCTTTAGAGAGATAACAAAATGATATGAACATATATTTAAATAAAGGAAGGAAGTAAGAAAGAAAGAAAGAAAGAAAGAAAGAAAGGAAGGAAGGAAGGAAGGAAGTAAGGAATGAAGAAATGAAGAAAGAAAGAAATCTCAAGATACAATTTAACACCAACAAGGTGGATCCAGACTCCACTCTTCCTGGAGTAGAAAATGACAGATTTGAATATTGAAACAATCAGATAGTTAAATTGACTGTCACACTTGAGTCACACTAGGTTTGGCCAAACTTCAGGGATCACAGATTATATAATGAAAGAATTTAATAATTACATCTTTAAATATGTAAGCTGTTGACATTTTTTTTTATCATCAATTTCTGGGCAGACTTGGCAGGTATGAAACTGTATGCTGTCATCACGCATTTTAAAAAATGCCATCAGTTATTCATCAGATAATCATACTGTCTTGCCTGATGAATTCTGTTGGCCTAACATCATCACAAGCACCTGAGTCTCTGTTGTGGTGTGGCAGGACGTGAGATAATGGGCCCAATCCTGTCGTAGCAGTAGTAGCTACAAAATTGATAACATCTGAAAAGTTGGCTGTAGAAGATGTATCACCAGCATAGCTGAGAGAGAGATATTCTTCTGTATTCTGACTCGTCATCCTTTTGCCAGGACTCGGTGATGGTGCGCCCTCTTAGTGCCACTCCTTCTTCTCATGGCAGATCACAACCGATGCGATGATGTGGAGGAACAGCAGGTAGTTAACACCAGACCAGGATGCTGGCCTTGGTGAAGTCCTTGTACTTCTCGGAGGACATAGTACAACCTTCAGGACTCAATCACCCAGCATCCCGCTTACTCGGGGAGATGCATAGATCATTCAGAAAATGCTCTGCCCATGTCTACAACTTTCCTAACCTTGTCACTGACAGATTTTTGCACCCTAACCGTAATCGGTGATGGCACTGTCTGTCATTTACATAATTTAAAGAATTAAATAAGTCACTAATAGCTAACTCTCACAAAAATAGGGGATGTAGCATTCTACTGGCAGGGAAGCATGGCCAGACTCCAGTCATGTAAGATGTCATCATCATCAATTGACTCAATGAATCATACAATGTGTAGATATTGCACATTATCTCCACAATAGGCAGCTTTACAAGTCTCTTCATGGAATGGAGGATTGTTGTTTACATAACTATACAAATATTTAAATTGTCTTGGGGATTAAAGCAGATTGTCAATTTAACTTCATTAATTATGTAATTAGATGATGTGTGGCACCACATTCCAGGTGTCATGGACGATATAATCATTGTTTTATATAATTTAATAATCAAATAATGAGTTCATGTAACATCATCCACTTCCCTAAGGTGGCTACAAACCAGGCTCATGAACGATGCTGTTGTGATAAATTTAAATATTTTAACTACATAATTGACATTAAGATGGTCTATAATAATTGCCTCCCACATCGCATCACCACAATCCACTGATCATGGATTATACAATGTCCTATTTTAATAATCAAATAACAACATAATCAGAGGATGAAATGGTCTGCCATACTCCACACAATTGACTCTCTGTTGACTCCCACATGATTGTGGGAAACTCCCAGGTCCATCAGTTATTTAATCGTAGAGTAGAGTAGTAACATGTTGAAATGCTGAACTGTCATTGTGAAGCCGGGTTTTTTTAGTAGATATCACATATTTAATGTTGGGCGGCTGCCTCAAAAAAGATGGACTGAAATCCAAAAATCACAAAGTCCATTCTATCAAATGGATTATCACCTTCTTGAAGGAAGTCATCAATGCAAACTCACCTTTTGATGAATAATTGTGAGTCTTATTTGTCTCTTGTTCCATAGTGTGACTTCTTAGGAGAGAGAGTATTCATAAACAGAAGACTTTGAACTGTTTCTCCACAGACTACATTATCGGATGATTACATAATCTTGAATTTGGTAACCAGTAAAAGCTGTAGGCACACTTCCAGAGGTGTGGCTATGACTTGTTTAGGCGAATGAAATGCTGTCTTGAAATGTTTTAGGAGATAGTTATCTTGGGAGACTGTAATGTCCCATGATAACACTTTCTCGAAGATGCTCTCTGGTCCTTGGCCCATGTTACCAGGATACAGAATGCAAGCAGGGTTGCCAGGCAACATTTATGAACCAACATTCTGTCACATTGTAGTGCCCTTCCTGCATGCTAAAAGGAGTATACCCACCAATGAACTAACCTTACATCATCACCGAGTTTCTCACAAAAAGAAAGCAGGGCTCTTTCTTTTGAGTTCTACATATTTACCAGTCTCTCAAGCTACAACATGCCTATAGTGACATAAGCACGAAAATGAAAGCATCATTGTGCCATTCAAGTACAATAATGAGTATTTTAAACCTGTTTTCTATGCTTCAATTTCGATTATCTAGAATGGAAACAATAGAATTAATCGCCTCTACCATAATCCCTTTCTCTTTATTGAAAATAATATAAACTCTTCTTCATTCTCTACCTTTAGGGGAATTTGATGCCATGGTTTCTCAGAGTGGTTTAGATTTGCATTAGGCTGATGATTAAGGATTTTGAGCAGTGTCTTACGTTGCTTTCAGTCATTTTGGATCCCTCAATTGACTGTTCTCTATTAAGTCCTGCACCCCGCATTTTAATATGGCTATTTAGAGTGATTTATTGTTGGTGGTGTGTCATGTTATCAGCCCGACAGAGTTCATTAGATGAGATTCCCTGATCATGAGATTATTCTGTTATTCCATTTTTAAAATCGGTGGTCACTGTGTCCTTCATGGGTCAGTTCTGTTGCAACCTCTCAGAATCCGACGATGCGAAACATTACATTGTTTTTTTTTTTTTAAATCGTGTAATCATTCGATTGTTAAAAATCTACCATTACGTAATCAGTACTCACCGTATAGGGCAGTGTCCTCCATTCTCTGGGCAATGCTTCTGTTACTGATCTCGTACTGTGTGAATCCCATAGAAGCTAAATGACAGATGACACCATCAAATGACTTAATAATTGGATAGTCCTCCATACTTAACTTTCATAAGATGGAACCCAATTCCAGTGATTGCCAAGGAAGTAGTACTTAGATAATTAAATAATGCCACGTGATTAGCTCCCATGGAGGGAAGGCCCGACTCCAGTCAAGAAGTACAAGACCTTCATCGATTTAAATAATGAATATATAATGAAAAATGATTGAATATTGGCATGGTGGTGCATACTTAAATCTCACTTGGAGGAATCAGACTGATCTCTTCCTGGAATAATACGGAATTTAAAAAATTATATTGATAATTAATTAGTGGGCCTTTCACATGAACACTGATGAGATGGCACCAAAGTCCTAAACCTATCGCTGATGTAAAGATCTATTTACATAGCTAAATGGTGAAGTAATGAGATGATATTACATCATCAACTAACAAAATCTGACTCCAAAAGGGACTTATGATCCATAACATTAACTGTATTGTAAATACATAAATTAAATGATGAATTATTAATTAATTTCCTAGTTTAACAGTTAAAGAACTAAGTGTAGTATTACATGACGTGACTGTCTGGTACAACGGTCTCCCCTAAGGAGGCTCAAAACTCCAGTGATCACTGAATACATAATGACAGATTTTCATAATTAAATGAATAAACATTAAACAAGTGGATGGTGTTTTATGCATGAAGCCTAAATGATTGCTCAATACTGAAAAGACATTGAGTACTTAATCATAGATTTGAACAAAAAAAATGAATGAATAAAGACATAGTTTCTCATAATTCACCACTAGAGAAATAACAAAATGATATCAACATAGATTTAAATAAAGGAAAAAAGTAAGAAAGAAAGAAAGGAAGGAAGGAAGGAAGGAAGGAAGGAAGGAAGAAAGAAAGAAAGGCAGAAAGACGGAAAGCAAGAAAGAAAGAATTCACAAGGTACAATTTAACACCAACAAGGTGGATCCCAGACTCCACTCTTCCTGGAGTAGAAAAAGACAGATTTGAATAATGAAATAATCAGGTTGTTAGATCGTCTGTCACACTTGAGTGTGACACAAGGTGGCGCCACACTTCAGGGATCACAGATTATATAAGGAAAGAATTTAGTAATTACATCTTTAAATAAGTAAGCCATTGACCTTTTTTGTATCATCAATTCCTGGGCAGACTTGCCAGGTATGAAACTGTATGCTGTCATCACGCATTTTTTAAAATGCCATCAGTTAATCGTCAGATAATCATACTGTCTCGCCTGATGAATTCTGTTAGCCTGATATCATCACAAACACCTGAATCTCTGTTGTGGTGCAGCAGGACTTGAGATAATGTGCCCAATCCTGGCGGAGCAGTAGTAGCCCCAATGTTGATAACAGTTGAAAAGATGGCTGCAGCAGGGGCATCACCAGCATAGCTGAGAGAGGTTCTTTTGTGTTATGAGTCTTCTTCCTTTTGCCAGGTCTCAGTGATGGTGCCGACCTCATAGTGCCACTCCTTCTTCTCATGGTAGATCACAGCCGATGTGAAGACGTGGAGGAAGAGCAGGTAGTCAACAACCAGACCACCGTACCGGCCTTGGTGAAGTCCTTGTACTTCTCGGAGGGCACCGTGCAACCTTCTGGACTCAATCACCCAGCATTCCTCGTACTCTTTGAGATGCATAGATCATTCAGAAAATGTTCTGCCCGTGTCTAAATCTTTCCTAACCTTGTCCCTGACAGATTTTTGCACCCTAACCGTAATCGGTGATGGCACTGTCTATTATTTACATAATTTAAAGAATTAAATAAGTCAATAATAGCTAACTGTCACAATAAATATGGTATGCAGCATTTTACTGGCAGGGAAGCATGGCCAGACTCCAGTCATGAAGGATGTCATCATCATCGATTGAGTCAATGAATCATACAATGTGTAGATATTGCACATTATCTCCACAAGTGGGAGCTTTACATGTCTCTTCATGGAATGGAGGATTGTTGTTTACATATCTATACAAATATTTATATTATCTTGGGGATTAACACAGATTGTCAATTTAAATTCATTAATTATGTAATTAGATGATCTGTGGCACCAGATTCCAGGTGTCATGGACGATATAATCATTGTTTAATATAATTAAATGATCAAATAATGCGATCACGTAACATCATCCACTTCCCTAAGGTGGCTCCAAACAAGGCTCATGAACGATGCTGTCGTGATTAATTTAAATATTTTAACTACATAATTGATATTAACTTGTTCTATAATAATTGCCTCCGACATCACATATCCACAATCCACTGATCATGGGATATCTAATGTCCTATTTTAATAATCAAATAACAACATAATCAGAGGATGAAATGGTCTGCCATACTCCACACAATTGACTCTCAGTTGAGTAACACATGATTGTGGGAAACTCCCAGGTTCATCCCTTATTTAATCGCAGAGTAGAGTAGTAACATGTTTAAATGCTGAACTGTCATTGTGTATGCAGGGTTTTTAGAAGATATCACATATTTAATGTTGGGCAGTTGCCTCAAAAGAGATGGACTGAAATCCAATAATCACTAAGTCTACTCTAACAAATGGATTATCACCTTCCTGATGGAAGTCAACAATAGCAACTCACCCTTTGATGAATAATTGTGAGTCTTTTTATCTTTTGTTTTATAGTTTGACTTCTTAGGAGAGTATTCATAAACATAAGACTTTGAACTGTTTCTCCACAGACTACGTTCAGTGATGATTAGGTAATCTTGATTTTGGTAACCAGTAAATACTGTAGGCACACTTCCAGAGGTGTGGCTATGACTTGCTTAGGCGAATCAAATGCTGTCATTAAAAGTTTTAGGAGATAGTTATCTTGGGAGACTGTAATGTCCCATGATAACACTTTCTCGAAGCTGCTCTTTTGTCTTTGGCCCATGATACCAGGATCCAGAATGCAAGCAGGGTTGCCAGGCAACATTTATGAACCAACATTCTGTCATATTCTAGTGCCCCTCCCACATGCTAAAAGGTATATACCCACCGATGAACTAACCTTACAGCCTCACTGATTTTCTCACAAAAACAAAGCAGGCCTCTTTCTTTTGGGCCCTACATATTTACCAGTCTCTCAAGCTACAACTTGCCTATAGTGACATAAGCATGAAAACGAAAGCATCATTGTGCCATTCAAGTACAATGATGAGTATTTTAAACCCGTTTTCTATGCTTAAATTTTCTAATTTCTAGATCGGAAACAATAGAATTAATCACCTCTACCATAATCCTTTTCCCTTGATTGAAAATTAAATACACTCCTCTTCATCCTCTTACCTTTAGAGGAGCTTGACCCCATGGTTTCTCAGAGTTGTTTAGTATTGCATTAGGCTGATGATTAAGGATTTTGAGCAGTGTCTTATATTTCTTCCAGTCATTTCGGATTCCTCAATTGACTGTTCTCTATTAAGTCCTGTACCCTGCTTTCTAATATGGTTATTTAGAGTTATTTATTGTTGGTGTTGTGTCATGTTATCAGTCCTACAGTGTTCATAGATGAAATTCCCCGATCAGGAGACTATTCATTTATTCCAATTTTAAAATCGGTGGTCACTGTGTCCTTCATGGGTCAGTTCAGTTGCAAATTCTCAGAAACTGACGATGCGATACAGTACATTTTTTAAAATCTCTTCCTGGAATAATGATATTTTTAAAAAATTAAATTGATAATTAATTAGTGGGCCTTTTATAGCAACACTGAGTAGATGGCACCATGAATAGAGTGATAATTTCTCATAATTCACCACTAGAGGACCTTGATCCCATCGTTTCTTGGCGTTGTTTAGATTTGCATTGGTCCAGGGCCAGGGCCAGGACCAGGGCCAGGCCAGGGCCAGGGCCAGGGCCAGGGCCAGGGCCAGGGCCAGGGCCAACAATTCCTGGGCTCATATCTGGGTGATTCTGCTCTGACAGGCAGATCTTGCTGAGACCTGGAACTCTGCAGGTGATGCCTCTCTAGCAGAGGCCCTGCATTGCAGGCTCTTTCACTTATGACTTTAACAATATAATAGGCCTCGTTGGGAAGATTCATTTCTCTAATTCCAATCCTACTCATTTGATTTGTATTATATAAAGCAATTCATATCGGAGGAAACTGTTAAGACTTTAAACACCTAAGTACCTGGGTTACAGGAATGAGTGCTCACAATATTTTGTATTCACAAGTTAAAATATGTGTGGTTAAAGATTTGATTTAATTTTAATTATGTAGTGCCAGTGCATGGATTTTTGTTTTTTCACACTTGTTCTCAAGAATGTTAGCCTTTTGAGTCATTCTTGTAGCAGGAACTACAGAATTTTCTCAAAATCCTGACATAGGTCCTGGCAATGAATGTTCCATAAATTTTCTCATTCATATCTCTAAACCTGTCTCTATCATTTCTCTATCATCTTGATATGAAGTGATAGGAGGAGCTCGTGAAAGAGGAAATCAAAATCATGCAAACAATTTGGTGAAGAATTTAGCCATCATACTTTTCTTTAATTTCAATACTCAAAATGTTTTGTTTTGTTTTGTTTTTTGTGGAACACAGTTCTTACTAAGTTCACTACACCCAAGATAAATGACAAACGGGTCAGCCCTTCTGATAAAATCTGCAACCCAAGAGAGAGAAAGAGAGAGAGATAGAAAGACACAGAGACAGACAAATTGACAGAGAGAGAAAGAAAGACAGCATGAGGAGGGAGAAAGGGAGAGGAAAGAAATAATGGGAGCAAGAGAGACGTCAACCTAAGCTTCTCCACCTTCTGGTTTCACACTCGATACCAAAGGCATCTCATATAAGACTGGAAAGAAACCTCCACTATGACTGCTGTCTATGCTTGAAGCTCTGATTGGCTAACAAATCCTGAGTTACAGGACTAAATGAGCAAAAAAGACACAAAACTTGAGGGCAGGTTTGGACCAGGACTAACAAATATTCTAAACTCTTTTATAGATACAGAAGCCATTAGGGTTCCCATGCAACAACCCAGACTCTCTGGTTATGCATATCATGGTTTAAGCATGGCTTATTCCTTCTTCCCAGGGATGATATGGAGAGGAAGGATTCAGGAGTTGGTGGGATCGCTTTTAGCAGGAGGTGTGGTTTACAAGGTTTCCCTTAGCCACCATCCTGTAGACCATCGGCAACTGTTCCTGGAGAGATGGAAAAAGCAGGTTGTGCAAAGCTTCAGCCTTAATATTGAGCTGCAGTTGTAGAGAGGATGTTCGAGTCCTGGCAGTGTTTGGTAGCACTGTTTCAAGCCCTACATTCAGGGTGTCAGGGGACCTCCCCTGGATTCACCTCAGTTCAGACTTCACCCTTGAAAAGCCTGCCATTGTTTCCCCCATAGTAGTGGAAAGGGACAATGTCTCCTGGAGAAAATTGGGAGCATTGGGTGAGGGAAAGGAGAGTTAGGAGAAAGAGAGGGGGAGAAGAGAATGGGAACGGA